>NC_081763.1:18093206-18215706 GCF_963082965.1 Carassius carassius
TTAATGAAGAGGATCGCGCAGATCCTCTGCAAGCATGGCTCTTAATGGTATGTTTGTTTGTTGCTGTCTCATACTTTCACTGTTGTTTGTAAATGCTACTGCTTCTGTTAGCTCTTAATATACGGTTTTATTCTGATTAAAGCTTTAATACCGCACAGCAAAGTACTGTACAAACGTCCATGTATAACCCTTCTCATGTAAAAATAAGTGTATAAATGGAACAGTTTGTTGGAGCTGATCTGACAATCTGAATGAGAGACTATAAAAAATAATTTGAGTCAACTAAAAATACTTTGTTACCACGCTGCCTAAACATTTTTTATCTTGACAACATATTTCTTGTTGAAACAACTTCCCATTAGAGTGGAATTAGTCCAGGTAAAACGTTTAAGTTGACTTGACTACTATTTTCTAGTCCAGTCAACCTAAATCATGTTGTGTCAACTAGGATTTTTTTTTATTTTTTTTTAACTTCACTGTAACAAATTTCTGTAGTTTTCACAGCATTATTACTGTAAAACGGGCAAATGCTTACTGTAAAACCTGTATACAGCATGTTACTGTAGATCTGCAAAGCATCATGGTCAATTTTCAATGGCGGGAAAATTCTACAGTAAAAATATTTTTTCTGTGAATCACAATACAGCAATTTAGAGGATTTTTTTTTCCCAGCCATGGAAAGCTGAAAAGCTAGATTCCACACTTTCATTGGAATTTTAACTTCAGAAAGGTAACTTTGCTGATTTATTTTCACAGTTTACTCTAGTCAAGTTAACTATTTGTTCAACTAATTCATTATTTATTATTATTTTGTTCAAGAGTGCACTGAGAGAGAGAGAGGTAAAATAGCGGGACACTTCCTAGTAAACTCGTGTCTTGTGTTCATTTTATTACCAAAAAAAAATTGTGCATAATTTTGATCGATTTTCTAATCTGGCAACATTCGATAACGTCATCAGTTTAGAGAAGCATAGCATTGTTGAATAAAAATTAAATTGGAATTGTGTATGTGATGTGTCTGTTGGTGCACTAGCCGGAGTTTTCTCTAGTAGCCTGCTAATGTCAACTGTCACCGCCGACACCGCGTGCGTGCGCGTGAAGCAGCAAAGCCAAGCCAGCCGACTCCAGAGTCCAGACTCGACAGAAAACGCAGTTAGAGGTAAGACTTTAGACATTTTTCATAGGTTCACCATTTTTCTGAACTTCATCGCAAGTCAAACCGCAGAAACGAGATTGTTGATAGTCTAATTTGAAGTGCCATTCCCGACATGTGGGAGCATATACTGTATAAAGATTTGTCTTCTCTGGCAACATTAACGTACATTTATAACGTCTTCAGTTTGATTAAAGAGTAACGTTTAGCATTGTTGAATAACATTAGTTTGAAATTGTGTATTTGATGTCTGTGCTGACGCGGTAGCCGTTTGAATAATCTCACTCGTTTTTTTTTTTTTTTTGCTTGCTAACGTTGGTGCCTGAAGAATCAGACATTTAAGCGGGCCGATTCGAAAGTTTTATTCATTCGAGAGTTTTATTCATGATACGTGGAAGCATAATAATATACTCGCACTGTATTAAGATGTTTCGAGATCTTACTCGTATTTTTATTTACCATTTGGTTCATTTCTTGCAGCAAAGAGGCCTTAACAATCAATCCAGGTACATAAATTACATGAACTAGCATGTATACAATGTTTTTCAAATGCAAACAATGTTGTTTCTCTTCAGACACAATACCTAGAAAGTGCACATAAAACGTACTCGGTTACTAAACGTAACCTCGGTTCTCTCTAGAAGAGCGAACGAGTACTGCGTCTTAGCTAAGACGCTACGCTACGGGAAAAGTCTCTTTTCACGAAATACTGAAGCAAAAAATTATCCTTAATTTTGTATTTTTGTAAAGCGCATTTGCAGCAGTACACAGCCATAGGCGAGACGGCTCGCTCGCTCATTGGCTTGTTCTGCGGCAACTGCACAGCCTATCGAGCGCAGGCTGATGCAACATCACCCGCCGAAACGGGTGTGGCCCAACCTATAAAAGGAGCTCGAAAAGGCTGACTCACCTGATTTATTTCATCGCCGAGGCGAACCAGAGTGAATTGTACGCACGGCAGAGAACGCAGTACTCGTTCGCTCTTCTAGAGAGAACCGAGGTTACGTTTAGTAACCGAGTACGTTCTCTTACGAGAGCTCTCTCGTACTGCGTCTTAGCTAAGACGCTACGGGAACCCGATGTAAAACGCCGTGCGCGCAGGGATCACACACCAATAAACCTGAAGCAACGCCCAGGATTTACAGTGCACAGTCACCTGAGGGACTCACAGAGAGTCCGGGACAGAAAAGGGGGAAAGCCCTCCGTCCCATATCTAGCAGCATCCGTAGATGCGGCAATATGACATCACACAGCCGAGGCAAGGCCTGACCAATGTGGCAATGCGGGTCTTACGCAATACTGCCCATATAACAGTCGGCAGCGCACAGCGCTCATGAATTAAGAATTCCCCTCAGGGCCCTGATTCTTCTATACCGATAGCAGCCTTGCTTGCAAGGCGGGAACCTCCAGGTTATAGAACCTGATAAATGTAGACGGCGAGGCCCAACCCGCCGCCATACATATATCCTGCAAGGAGATCCCAGTAGACCACGCCCACGACGAGGCGACGCCTCTTGTGGAGTGTGCTCTGACGCCCAACGGGCACTGAAGGCCCCTGGAAGCGTAAGCTAACGCTATGGCGTCAACTATCCATCTGGATAGAGTCTGTCTCGAAACAGCCATTCCTTTGGAACGTCCACCGAACGAGACAAATAGCTGCTCCGTCTGCCGAAAGGCAGCAGAGCGAGACACATAAGCTCTTAAAACCCTGACAGGGCAAAGAAGACTCGAGTCTCCATCCTCCCCTGACACCGGCAGGGCAATAACCTGAGCCCGAAACGGTGTGTTGAGGGATTTCGGCACATAACCGTGCCTAGGTTTGAGTATGACCCTTGAGTCATTGGGCCCAAACTCCAAGCACGACTGGCTCACTGAGAGCGCGTGCAAATCACCCACACGCTTCACAGAAGCGAGAGCCAACAAGAATACTGTCTTGAACGACAGATGCTGAAGGCTAACCGATTAGATAGGCTCAAAAGGGGGACCCTTCAAGGCCTCCAAAACCGCCGCGAGGTCCCACATAGGGACTGACGGAGGTCTGGGAGGATTCAGCCTCCTAGCTCCTCTGAGGAACCGGATGACTAAATCGTTCCTTCCTATTGACTGACCGGACGCCGTTTCAGAAAACGCCGCGATGGCCGCCACATAAACTTTGAGCGTGGATGGGGCTCTGCCCTTATCCAACAGCTCCTGTAGGAAGGAGAGGACCTCCGTCACCTCACAACTAAGGGGTGAATAACCTCGAGCTGTGCACCAGCTGGAGAACACCGACCACTTCGAGGCATACAGATGTCGTGTCGATGGAGCTCTAGCCTGAGTGATGGTATTTAGCACTCCCACTGCGAGATCAGCGGGTAACCGTTGAGTGCCCATACATGGAGGGACCACAACTCCGGTTGAGGGTGCCAAATCGAGCCCCTGGCCTGCGAGAGGAGATCTCTCCTCAACGGTACCGGCCATGGGGCGACATCTGCTAATTGCATCAAATCTGGGAACCATGGTTGGTTCTTCCAAAGAGGTGCCACAAGCAGTATTGAACATCTCGTTTCTCTCACCCGTTCTATCACCTGCGGAAGGAGGGAGACGGGAGGGAACCCATAAAGCGGGCAGCACGGCCATTTCCGTGACAGCGCGCTTTCGTTCTTGGAAAAGAACGCGGGGCAGTGAGCGTTTTCGTGGGACGCAAAGAGGTCCACCTCCGCCATGCCAAATCTCTCCCACAACAGCCGAACTGTTTGCGGGTGTAGAGACCATACGCCCGTAGGGACATTGCCTCTGGACAGCCTGTCTGGACCCAGATTCTGCAGTCCAGGCACATGCACTGCTCTCAGCGAGCGCACGTTGCGTTGAGCCCAAATCAGGAGGCGTTCCGTCAGCCTGTACAGGTTTCGGGACCCGAGACCGCCCTGGCGATTTATGTAGGACACCACGGACATGTTGTCCGAACGGACTACGACGTGGTGATCCTTGATATGGGGACAAAAGCGCGTCAGCGCGTTCTCCACTGCCAGCATTTCCAGGCAGTTGATATGATGGAGCTTTTCCCGTTCTGACCATAGGTCAAAGGACGGTCTGCCTTCGAGCAGCGCTCCCCATCCCGAAGTGGAGGCGTCTGTCAACACCATTTTCACACTCGGGGAAGTCCCCAGGCTTACACCTGATCGGTACCAGCCGCTCGCTGTCCAAGGTGCTAGAGCCACAACACAGCTCTGATCGACCTTGAAATGCAGCGGGCCAGACGCCCACGCTCTGCGCGGCACCCGAGCCTTCAGCCAGAACTGCAGGGGGCGCATGCGGAGCAGGCCCAGCCGCAGAACCGGAGATGCTGAGGCCATATGACCAAGCATCTTTTGACAGTGTTTGAGCGACACAGTCGCGCCGCAGCGGAAAGAACTCGCTGCGCGCTGAATGCCAATCGTGCGCTGTGGTGACAGTCGTTTATGAAGATAAATTCAAGACTTTATAAAGACGTTTTAAATACCAATTCTAGAAAATTCAAGGAATATGTTCTCTAAATTTTGAAGCTGTTTTCCAATGCAAATGTCTAAATTTTCTTAAAGGGTTCACCCAAAAAAAAAAAATTGTAATTTACTAAGCCTGAAGTTGTTTTTAACCTGAATGAGTTTCTTTCTGTTGAAAAGTCCCAGATAGTCTAACAGTACACAACTCCACAATGTGTTACAACCCCAGATCACCAAGATTTCTTCTGAAAATCTTCTGAATTTTCTTTCTGAAACCTGTTAAAACACTGTAAAATAATAAACATAAATATATAAATAAATATTTACAGAGAAAGTCAAATGTAATGACAAGTTTGTTTTAATTACCAAAGACAAACTTTTCTATCGAGACGATGCTTTTAAATTACGCAACACAGAATTATAACAAAATAAAAGGAAATTTAACACATTTGTGTCTATCCTTAGTGTATGGCTATTTATACAAGATATAGCTATGCTATTATTACTGTTATTCTAAAACCTATTGTTTTGAACGCATGCAATTTACTTATGACTGTATATTCACGCAGCATTACAATGGGTTCTGGTGAGGCACTTGAATGACTACTTCAGAAAAACCGAAAGAAGAGTTTGTAACATTACCTTAAGAACTTCATCTGTACCAAGTTTATGTCAGCAATATCAAATGTAATCTTAAGTTAACACGCTCCAAAAGAACTGAGGGAGGTGCTCATTCGTTTCCCTTATAACATGCAGAAAAGTTTGAGTAGTAATCTTGTTTTTTTTCTTTCCCCAAATTTTTAATCTATGTATATTCTGATGGACGTCTTTACACTGTCAAGTTGAAAGAAGTTCCTTTGGTAACACTTTAGAATAAGGTTCCATTAGTTAATGTTAGTTAACATGAAAAAAGCAAGAACAATCCTTCTACAGCATTTATTTATTTTAGTTAATGTTAATTTCAACATTTATTAATGCATTATTCAAATCAAAAGTTGTGCTTGTTAGCATTAGTTAATGCACTGTGAATTAGCTATTTTCGTTAACTAACTTTAACAAAGATTAATAAATACAGTAATAAATGTATTGTTCATTGTTTGTTCATGTTAATTAATACATTAACTAACATTAACTAATGGAACCTTATTCTAAAGTGTTACCGTTCCTTTTTTTATATATAAATTCCCGCAGTTAGTGATCCATTGCGCTCCGTCTCACGCTCTGTTTGAACGGTCTCTAACGCAGCACTGGGCTAAAATAATACATACCAAACTGTATTTTTATCGTTCTCCATATAAGTTCAGCCCAGTATGGGAGAACATTTGTTTTAATATTTTTATGGAAAATACTTTGGAACCGCCTGTATTTTGAGAGCCGCGAAACGAACATACAATTAGAAAATATGACTCTTTAAACCATACTTACTCTTCTTAGACAACATATGTAATTTTACACGTTAAGCCAATAAATACACATATTTTACTTACTAAAGTTGTATTCTGAGAAAATTTCCAAACTTTGTGGAGAAGCTGACCAAAATGGGTGACGACTGTCTTCTGTCTGCAATGGCCTTCACGAGAATGATGACGAGATCTTGCAATAAGTGATGTTGAGAACGTGATATTGCTATTGAATTGATTCAACACCTCAACTTACAAACTATAGTTGAGACAGTGAAAACGTAAAATTTTATATTGAATGAACAAATTCAGTAACTGCAAGTTGTCAACATAAAAAATATTTTTATGAAACAACTGAACCGCTGCTTTAGAACACTTGAAACTTGTGAATCCATTAGAATAGTTAGAAAACAGAATCGCGATTCATATATGCACCGATTTTTACGTGTACCCCTAGTTTTCTCTTCCCCTTCTCTATCTCTATTGGTTATCTGGCTTTGTGACATAACGGACCCGGGAGAAGCTCATTGTAGTCCCTTACCAGCCATTTTTGTAGGGATTAAACTGCCAGAATTTTAAAAGACGAAATCTCCATTTGCATTGAACTTTCAGCGCTGCAACTTTGCAGATATTGTTTATGCTCAAACAGCAACATTACAAACTAGCATTAAAAAGTGAAAATCGCAATCAATCACCCCTTTAGCGCCAGCAAACCAAAACGTAGTAAAGTGTTTTTATTTTTCCAATAATAATTACAGATTGAATATTCAACTTTTTGTGCACACCCCTACTTTTTACTAGTGACTCAAAGAAGTACAAGAAAAGACTGTTAGACAGTCTTCTTGTTTGTGAAACTCTTTTTCTCTCTAAGCCCCTGTCATTCCCCCAGTGTAACATGATTCATCTTAGTCAGGTAAAAAAAAAATTCCACCACATAAGACAAAATAATGCAAGTCATAATTATGACCAGAGATGTAAAGTCATAACTATGATGTACAAATTCTCTTTTTGTCATAATTTAGACTTTTCATATCCTGAATATGACTCTGTCATAATTTCAACTTGACAAAATGAAAAAATTTTCATCTAATAATCATCATTTAACAAAGCATGACAAAGCACCCAAAATAAGATTCTATCATAATTTCTTACCCTTATGTCACCCCAAACCTGTATGATGTTTTTGATGTTGAGTCCCGCTTAAAGGGGTCATATGATGTTGCTAAAAGGAACATTATTTTGTGTATTTGGTGTAATGAAATGTGTTCATGAGGTTTAAGGTTAAAAACACATTATTTTCCACATAATGTACATTATTGTTTCACCTCTGCCTTCTGAAACGCGTTGATTTTTACATGGTCAAGCTCATGGTCTAATTATGGTCGAAGTGGCACCCGCAGCAACAGTGACAATAAAAGGTACGCCTTCTTTCTTTGTGTGAATATTTGGGCACCGTTTTTGCAAATCTTCCCAAAGAGTGATGTAGACATGTGGGGGCGTGTTTAAATGAGCCGTTTTAGGGGGGCGTGGACGTGTCAACTTTTATAAATATCTCTTTGGATTTGAGACTTTAGTCTTTGCAACTTTACAGATCTTGTTTGTGCACCAAGAGAAAGGAAAAAATTTAATCACATCATACGACCCCTTTAAATTTATTGTGTGGACAACAAGAAAAGAGACATTTCTTAAAATAACTTTTGTCTTTCGACAGCATGGGGATACATTTTTCTCCATTACTGAGTGAGCTGTGCCTTGACCAATTCAGTGGTTTATGTGCAAGTGTCAATCGATTTATGCAGGAGTCTGCAGTCAGATCATAGCCGATTAGTGGCCTTAAGAAAAACAGCATGTGGTTTAAAGAAGCCCACAGGCCAGAAACACATCTAAAGTAGTTAGACCAGAAACAGACTAGTAATGATTACAAGTCATAGTCATGTTTCAAGAAGAGGCAGAAAAAAGCAGTTTCAAACAGCAGATGTTACAGGTGGATATGAAGTACATCAAATGTTGCTCTGAAGACATGGCATGCAAACATAATTGTGCATACATACCATGCAAAGTCAAACACAAATACTTGAGCACAAAGCAAACACAGTGAAGGGAGCATGCACCTCAGTATAGCGTTCAAATGCAAGAATGGAAATCGCCCTATGTAAAAACCAAAAACAAATTGACAATATGCACAATAGATTTTCATTCATCAGTAGGCCTGTCACGATAACAACTTTTTGTTGTGGGATATATTGCCCCAGAAATAAATGCGATAAGCTATATTATTGTCATTTAAAGACATTTATTTTATGCCACTGAATATACAATGTAACCCATAAAAAAAAGAGGGCCTACACAGTTCCAAATTTTTTGAATATTCAGATCATGGAAATTAAAAAACCTGAATAAAATGTAAATAATCATTTTCTAACAAAAAGTGCAAAGTTACAAGTAGGAAAAAAGATAAAATGCACAAAGAACTAGAATGGAGATTTTTCAATCTACAAATTTTACCCTGACCTTCTTTTCTCTGTTAATTAAGGGTGCACACTGTTGCTGAAAAACACAATCACTACTCAGCAGTCAGATGTCTATGCACAAAGGCACAGGTTCCTAAACAAGACCATATCTGCAGATGAAACTTTTTTTTTGCATTTTTTTTTATTTGAACTAGCACCTCATGACTATACCAAGCTGTGTACGAGAAGCTGAAAAACACAGGCGGAATTGGAATGTACAAAACATGATGACATATAATGTGCAATATATTGTGTCACCAAGAATGATTGAGGTCATGTACATATATTGCACGATAAGTCAATATATTGATTATTGCGAAAGGCCTATTCATTAGTCTTTGTTGTCACCTTGTCTTACAAACTCCAAAAGGAGGTATTTTACCAATCCAAATAGTACACATAGAGTTAGTTTAGTTTATGTATTTATAAAAAATTTATATTTATTTAAATGTATAATTAATAGAGAATAAATGTCTCTTTATTTCCACTTAGAAAAAGGCAACCAGGTGCAGCTCCCTACAGCAAAGTCATCTTTCGGGTCAGGTTAAGCTGTGTCATTCATTTCAAATATCTAATTTCTGCTTACTTGACTACAGTGGGCCAGAACACTCTTGAATATACTCTGAACCACAGCATTGGCTTGAGAACACACTTTGAGAGTGCAGTGCACAGATGCACGCGTTCTTCTTAGGTTTTCATAAATGGGTCCTTGCACATGGAGTCCAAAATGTTCTTATGCGTATGCATATTTTCGTATTCATCATCCTAAAAATTTGTCACACACAGAAACCTTGCACACTGTAGGTCCTTACACACAGTGTCTGAAATTCTCGTCCAAAACGATGTCCATCATAGAAAAATCCAGATCGGGTTCAATTTTATGTGTTTTCATATATGTTTTGGTGTGTGACAAATCTTTACAATGACTAACATCAAAAAACACATTAAAAATTTTGGACTCAGTGCACGGACCTTGAGTGTGTCATTTGGTATCAAAACAATATAAAGTAGTACCAACAATGTTTTACCAGTCCACATGGCAGTTTCTTGGAAGGAAAGTGTATGTAAGACAGTATACCTGCAGGCAACCACATGACCCAGCTTGCTGATTCCACACAGGACTGCAATTTAGCCTACATGTTTACGAGTGGAAATTCCTTTGGAGTTGACCTTTATGACTGATTTTACGTTTTTATATCTCCTCTTGACAACTACTGCTCACTGCATATGTGATATTTTACTTAACAAGATAACTCCTTTAGTTATTGACAAACAATTAATTATGTGCATAGTGACGTACACAGCAACAAAATGGGATGGAGAGTTCAGTAAAAGATGCATAACTTTGCATTTCATGGAGTAGATGTATAATAATTTAAATGGATGGTTTTTCAAAAGAAAAAGAAAAAAAAAAGACAATTCTGTCATCATAGCTTCATCCCTGTCATGTAGCTCCAACCCTGTAAGATTGACTTTCTTTTGATGGAGATATTTTGAAGAATCTATTGTCTTTTCCATTCAATGATGACTGAAGTTTCAAATAAAAAAAGGACACAAAATCATTGTCATTTAATCACAACATTTATGCACAAGACTCATACACTATTTTTCAAGTCTTCCAATTTCATGAAAGCAGTTGAAGTTGCTTAGTGAGCAAATATTATCGAGTTCACATGCCACACTTGAGACTTTTTGAGGCTTGACAATGAATGAGGAAAATGTTGCTGCATGAAAGAGACAAGTAAGAAAGTATTATGTGTTTAGACCAACAAGAATGTAAATAAATTTTTTTTTTTCATTATAACATGTAGTTTCCTGAAAGAGCTAGTAAGTTGCAATTACAACACACAGTGCTCAAGTAGGAAATATTAACCATTTCCTGTGTCTGGTGGTAGAGCAACACTGATCTTAAATGAGGTTTAGGCCTAGCTATAAATGGATAATACAAATACAAATACTGATAAGACCTAAGTAGCCAGGATGGGCAAAACTCATATGGACATGATTGAAGTAATGCAATTCATTAATAATAATTTATTATAAGTATATATATATATATATATATATATATATATATATATATATATATATAAAGTTAAAAACATGACACAAAAAGTGAAGCCGGTGACTTGTAACAAAAGCACATAAAGAGAGAGGGCACTGTCAGCTTCCTCTTTTGAAGCAATAGGCTCTCTCACTCACCGTGTGTGTAGATGTTCCCCAGCTCATTGTGCAGATAGAAGAGACTCCTGATACACTCCTGGACGGAGGAGATGGGTCTATAGCCAGTCAGGACATATTTGTTGAACTGTAAATGTGGAGGAGAGTTTGCCCAGTCCAGCAGTCTGGGGCCGTTTAAAAATGCCATAGCAACTAGAAACAGTCACGACGAAGCTAAAAATAACTGCACTATACATCTACACTTCCACGCACAACACAGACTAAAAAAATATTCGACACCCTAGACATTAGTCGGAGAAGTCCAGCCCGGTCATGTGCAGCCAGCTACATGGCTAACAGACCTGCTCTTTAGCCGAAAGAATTTGAAAAAGGAACTTTTGCCTCAGCGACGTTTTGTTTTCCAACATTGGCGGTGGCGGCGTCATCCGCACGGATTGACGTAGAAATTCCAGGCTGCTTTCATAGTGAGCTTCGCTGATATATACAGTGCGGCATGTAACATTTAAACGAAGTGCGGTCACACCCTGCTCCAGCCTTTCAAACAAACCCCACACCAGCTTCTGTCAGCTCGACTCCAGAGGCAACCCGAGGAGAGGTGGCTTTCGTTTGCTGCTCATCAAACAGCCGCCGACTAATAATTTCACCATCGGGAATAGCAGGGATTTCGTGAACGCGGAGCCGTGTGCTCGGTCAAGCCGAGAGTAACTTTCTCATATTCCCGTAGTGTGTGAATGAATCATCACCATCATCATCTGTCCGTCCAGAGCTTCGGCATTCGCTCTGATTTAAACTACCAGCGCTCTCTAAGACCCATGTGTTTGCAAGAACCTGATACAAGACTCATTTAAAGGACCTGAACGAAGCAGGTGTGTTTTGAGAGTAAAGAAATAGGCTACCAGAACGAGTTTAATGTAGTGATGATAGGACAATATTGCCTGGCACCGATCATAAGTAGTCACTCACTAATATGACATGGGGGTTAATATTAACATATTCAGCGGATGTAAAAGGGGAAAAAAGCTATATTATAAAATTCTCATAGATAGGCTATGTCAAGTTTTCCCCCAGAATATCAAGCATCCCCTGGCATCCGCTCCTTATAAGTGACGAGCACTATTGTCCAATAAGGAAGTGCAGCTTGCAAAGAAAAAGTGCGCACGCTTGTCATGTGCTTTGCTTTTTCATTTTAACAATAACGATATCAAACGCATTCAATGCGTTTTCTGTTCACTGTCTCACACTACCCGGATAGCTCGAGAGCTAACGGGCTAGCTTCCTTCACCTTGATTGTGCCGACTGCAAGAACACACGAGATTCACAGTCAATGTCTTAGCAGCAGTTAAACATCACAACCAGTTTTTTCCCAAACAGCGACACGCGCATTCCTGCGATCCCCCCTGCTCCGACCAAAATATCCATCCGTAGGCTTGGCATTTGTCATCCAGCGAACGGAGGGGAATGTACGTGGTGGTCAGCTCAGCTCACAGGAACACGTCTCCCCTGTACTGCCAAGTGATGTTGCTGCTAGCTTGCAGTGATTTCAGCCGTTTCTGATAAGCGGCTAAGCCAAAAAAGGTTAATATCCCCTACATTCAGCGGCGCATTTCTCACGGGCTAACTGATACCGGTGTGCGGGAACATGCGGCTGGTGGAGGGGCGCAGCTGCCCGGCCTTCGCTCCTTATTGTCCGCTGATCCTGCATTGCTCTAATCCAGTCTGGACCAACTGGGACGAACTGGGGGTAGCACGAGGACAGGATGGTTTCAATTTGTGCCTTTTAGATATTATTTTTCCATTAATAGGCTATATATATGTAACTATATATATATATAAGGATGACATAAAATAGTCTATTTGACACCCATTGTGTCTACACTGATAGTATTTTTTTTTTTTTTTTTAATAATGATAACTCAAAAGTAGAGATATCCGATTCTGAACGAGTCGGAACTTTCCAATGAATTTGTTGAACAAAGTCGAGTTTGAACGAATCGTTCATAATTCGAACTAAATGATTCTCTTACGAATCGAGTCATTGGTGCGATTCGTAATGAGCCGATTTGGACTGTAGCCTACTGAGTATTTGATTTTGACAGTTTAGCCCTACTAGACATTTCATTAAGATTCAGACAGGATATTTAAAGGAATTTTAGTATCAGTTTATTGTAAATGCAAAATATATTTAGATTCTTTAATTTTGGTTTAAGCGCTGATCATACCTGCAGCTAAATTGGACACATGAAATTAATACCAACATGAATTAAAACACAATTAGCGTAATAAGAAGCGTAATAAACAAGAAAAATACACCTATATATAGGTTAGCTTTGGCTGTTGAAATGTATAACTTACCATGACGCCAGAAACCACATGATGATGACGTAAATTAATCACTGATTTTAACCGGTTCTTTGATACGATCAGTTAAAAAAAACGATTTGCAGAAAATTCGGACTTCCTTTCACTAAATCATAACGCCAACAAGTACAAGTGTGGGGCTCTGCAGACCCCTGTCTCCAACTGCAGATGGCATAATGACATTCAATGAGCTTTAAGTTTTCTGTAGGCCTATTATTCTGTATAACGAGCCTTTAACTTTTTGTAAGTGAAAATACATTCTAGCATAAATCTGTTTTAGGCGATTGAATAAAAGATTCAGTAAAGCTGTTCACATGCTTAAGTTTCAAGTTGTTTGGTAAAGAGTTTCTAATTCATTTAATGTATTTTGTTTCCTTGCACGTTTATTTTAGCGTTGTTCATCAACAGTATGACTATGTATGCAGTTCAAAATCTATTAATTTCTTTAGTATTTTAATATCCATGTTACTAAAGCAACACAATATAACACATCCCTAAATTAAAATTTCCAACCACTGATGTGAAAAGTTTGAGTCATGATGCCCAGACCAAACCATGCAGACCACAATCTTTATCAGCATCTGGGCCTGTGACCTCTTTTGACTAAATCTGCAAACAAGTCATTGTATTTGTAACACTTAATTTAAAACAAACTAGTGAACTGAGGTGATAATGTTAAAAATGGAGAAGTGACACAAACAAATATATACAGTTTGCCTTATATGTTTGCATTCAATTTAGCTTAAAAACATGCATCATGCATGTAATAATATACTGTTTGCGTTATTAACAGATTTGAGTTGGCAGTACAAAATGTAGAGCTTTAAAAACAAGTAGAAAAACTTCCACCTGAAAGGGCTGTTTTAAGTGACAAACATCTATGTTTAGAGTTTGATTTCTATCAGCTTGTTTTCTCAGTTTGTTAAGTTCTGCATAATCATTATGTGAATGTCTCCATCAAATTCTGGTATAGGCTCTTAATGTGTCTTATTTTTTAAGGTATCAAGTAAACATCATCTATCTGGTTTGCTGAAGTTAAACCACATCCCTTGATGTCAAGCAACAGTTTTCACACACATTCCACCCTTTTACACATTCTTTCACACATGATGAGTCAGTTATCACCGAAGTGTGAATGTTCTTGTACCTGTCCATTGCAGAGGCTGGACACATGTGGTACATAAATGAGCACAGCACAGATACTTTTCAGTCTGCATGCTGAGCGCTCTTAGATTATTTGTGTTTAAAAAAAACTTTGTAGGTAAGTGAAAAATAACCTAAACTTACTCACTTCATTGTTAATCTGAGTTTATTGACTGATAATAATATCTAAATTAATATCTTTAAACTTTTTTTGTTAAAAGAATAATAAAAAATGTTGATGATGCTGAAGCACTAACAGCATTAACCTTATTCTATCGATTTTGCTTTAGAACAATATCATAGTGAAAGTTAAACTGCTAAAATCTAGCCTGCCTATTCATTATAAACATAAAACTTATTTTATAGTTAGTGCATTTCTACATAAGGAATGGTCTAGGATACACCAATCAAATCACAAAGTTTGTGATTAAAACCAGTATCAGCAAAGAACATTATATACTAATGTATGCACCGAAGTGAACAATATTAATGTATTTTTTTTCAACTTTACTTTCTGATTTAGGTATATCACAGCAGGGTAACATCCAAATGATTCCTCTAGTTATCCTGTGGTCTGGGCTTCTTTTGTACGTTCCTCCTCCAACCAGCCCAGCATGCTTTTGGGGTAAAGAAGCTTTTTGGGCAGAGTATCAAGATGCTAATTTCGTGCCAGGATCTGACTTGGCTGGAGAGGGTTTCAACATAACTTAGATGCAACGCCTTGGCACTTTGATCATCGACATGAGTAAGTGGCAGCTCAAGAACAACACGTGTAACCTGTGCAAAAACCCATTCATGCAGGACAAAAAGCAGAAGCTCCTGGTGTCTGTCATTTACTGGAGGGCCACCCAAAACTGCAGAAGGTCATAATCCCGCTCCGTTTATGAGTCCAGCGAGTCGCTGGTCAGTTCCACCGTAGAGAACAACTGGAAAGTCGGCCTGGAAATTGGCAACATTCTAAGCAGGATGTCACTGATGTTGGCTGGAACTAACTCCAAACTCACTGAGTATTCGATGGCAAAGACCAAAAAGGACAAGTTCAGCTTCATTAAACAGTCTACATCCTGTAAACACTACAGGTAAGACTTATCATATATTAGTCAGTTGGTGTGATATGTCATGGTTTATGTGCTGTATGTATGTATGTATTGACTGTATGTGCAGCACAATGCACTACTGTCTTTAGCTACGGCATTAGAAGCCAAGCTCCTCTTCATCAGGAACTAAGCTATGATTTTATAAAGCTTCCAGAGACATATGACAACCAAACAAAAGAAAGCTACTTGTGACTTGTTAAAAAGTTTGTCACACATTACATTGTCCAGGTAATCCAAAATATATCAAGATCAGTGTGTGCTATTTGTCTCAGTCTGTCGCATATATGTCTCTGTTGTTTGTAATCTGTTCTACAGGTGAAACTCGGTGGAGCAGTGCAATCTGTGACCAGTGTCAAACAATGCATGGCTACTCTACAGGACCTCAGGATGGATGAGATCAAATCATGTCTGGACGTTGAGGCATCTGCAAGTGTAATGGGGAGGATCAGCATAGACACAGCGTACCATCACTCTAAACAGAGCAAAGACAAAAAATTGCAACTGTTTATCAAATTCTGGTAAAGGCACTTAATGTGTCTTATTTTATAAGGTATTTCAAGCCTATATATGTATATATATAATTTTCACAATATTTTACAATTTTTTATTTTCTTTCTTCAAAATTATGTATGATTTGTTGGAATCTGAAAAATAAAGAATGAATGAGCTACACCTGTTTCAATTCGATAGAGACAGCAAAGTCAATTTTGAGAAAAATTTAAAGTATTCTGAAGGTTCCAAAGCAAAATCACCTAGTAACACTGCATATTTTCCTCAATTTATTTTCATAATAATAACTACTATATTAATAATCACAATATAGCTATTTTTTAATATTATCTTTGTTATTAAAAATAATCAGAATTAGTCCGTGCGCATGCCAACTCATTTTGCCAGCACGGGTCACATATATATTCTATTGTTCTTTGATTAATATAATATAATATAATTTAATATACACTGAACAAAATTATGAACACAACACTTTTGTTTTTGCCCCCATTTTTCATGAGCTGAACTCAAAGTTCATAGACTTTTTCTATGTACACAAAAGGCCTATTTCTCTCAAATATTGTTCAAAAATCTGTCTAAATCTGTGTTAGTGATCACTTCTCCTTTGCCGAGATAATCAATCCACCTCACAGGTGTGGCATATCAAGATGACATAATGATTATTGTACAGATGTGCCTTGGGCTGGCCACAATAAAAGGTCACTCAAAAATGTGCAGTTTTATCACACAGCACAATGCCACAGATGTTTTGAGGTAGTGTGAAATTGGCAAGCTGACTGCAGGAATGTCCACCAGAGCTGTTGCCCATTAACTGAATGTTCATTTCTCTACTATAAGCCGTCTCCAAAAGCGTTTCAGAGAATTTGGCAGTACATCCAACCACAGACCACATTTAACCACACCAGCTGCGGCAACAGTTGGTTTGCCAAAGAATTTCTGCACAAACTGTCAGAAACCGTCTCAGGGAAGCTCATCTGCATGCTCGTCGTCCTCATCGGGGTCTTGTCCTGACTGCAGTTCTTCGTTGTAACCGACTTGAGTGGGCAAATGCTGATATTCGATGGCATCTGGCACTTTGGAGAGGTGTTCTCACTGTTCAGGGCAGATGGCAGACAGCGTTTATGGCGTCGTGTGAGTTTGCTGATGTCAATGTCGTGGATCGAGCGGCCCATGATGGCGGTGGGGTTATGGTATGGGCAAGCATGTGTTATGGACAACGAACACAGGTGCATTTTATTGATGGCATTTTGATATGGTGACGAGATCCTGGGGCCCATTTTTGCGCCATTCATCCACGACCATAACCTCATGTTGCAGCATGATAATGCACAGCCCTATGTTGCAAGGATCTGTACACAATTCCTGGAAGCTGAAAACATCCCAGTTCTTACATGGCCAACATACTCACCGGATATGTCACGCTGAGCATGTTTCGGATGCTCTGGATCGACGTATACCACAGTGTGTTCCAGTTCCTGCAAACATCCAGCAACTTCGCACAGCCACTGAAGAGGAGTGGACCAACATTCCACAAGTCACAATCAACAACCTGAACAACTCTATGTGAAGGAGATGTGTTGCACTGTGTAAGGAAAATGTTGGTCACATCAGATATGGCTCATTGCCTGAAAAACTGAACGTAATTTTGTTTTCACTGAAGCCACTACATATGTTGCTGCCAGTCAAAAACCCAAAATATGAGCAATTACGCCGAGCCATTTGTGACTACATACTACTTTGGAGGAACTGCTCTATACCTTGCAACGCCAGTATTGGAACTAACCCCAAAGAGCCCTTTAAGTGCAGCTGTCATATCAACCCTTGAGTAAAAGCAAACTGCTGCCCTGCACAGCGTGGACTTGCTCAGATTAGTGTAACTGTGATGAAGGTGACAGGTCTATGGGGAAGTTACACCTCACAGACCGATGGGTATGTAAAGGTCCTGAGAAATCATAAGGTCTTGCTAGGGAAAACATCATTGATTTGGAACCAAAACTCACCAACCTGAAGCCAGAAGTTTGATCTCAGCAGCAAACAACTAAAAGCTTGAGTAAAAAGTGACTTCTGTCGACTTGACCATGGTTTGCTGTACTATAAGACAGCTATAACTTGTGGTCCTAGTTTAGCTTGCTCCTCATGCAAAGAGTATGTGCCCTCCCATCTAGAGAAGTTATACATGTCACAACACGCCCGGCCTTTTCTTTCTGATTATCAGATCTTTGATGTGTTCTGTGGGTTTTCGCTATACTCTTAGCATGCTTTGCAATTACTTGCATGCAGATTTTTGGGGTTAATAAATGAATTATGAAAAGAGCAAGTTAACTTATTCTTCTAAGTGATTCATGTCATTTTTGGTCGTTAGGGTGCCGAACTGTGAAAAGTGTGTAGGAGGTTTAATGCCACAAGAGGAACAATCTGACAAACAGCAAGACTGAGACACATTAACATTTAGTAAAGTTTTGATTTGACTAATTTAGTTCTACGGTCAAGGTCTATGACTACATGCAGCTGTTTTAACAATGCACAGGTCAACGTTTAAATGAATGCTCAAATGTCTAGAGTGTATCACCACAGAGTATATTCAGCTCTGCAGTGGCCATTTAAGACCACGTAATTCCTCTGAACTGAAAAGCGTACCCTCACCCAGCCCACAATGAGTGTATTTTTTTTATTGGTAGCACATAACGGTAAAGCCCACCCACAAGTTAAGGTTTATTTCCTACATATCGCCCCTTTCACACATCACTCACAAATGCCTGCTGGATAAAACAGAGTAGCTCAAGGTAAGAATAGAATTTTACATCACCTTTTAAAGACACAGTGATTATTTCTTGCTGCTTAAGCTTGTTATGCCTGTAATGTATTGCAAAGGAAATAAGCAACTGAAATGTGTTATTTTGTAATATTATTCCTCATGATCCCTGTAGATGAGATCCACTAAATTGTCATAATCCTAACTACTGCTATATACAATATATAACATATTCCATCATGTTCATGTGCAGCACACTTTCATTAAAAAACCTGCAGCACAAGGCATGCATCCTGTTATGACAGTCATTTTTTTTAACATTATGATTACTATGAGGGTTTTGTTACTTTTAAATAATAGTAATAATAATTTAATTAAATAGTAACTGAAATTTGTTCTTCTTAAATATTATTCCGTATGATGCCCATAGGCAAGACCCACTAAATGTTCTCACAAATTCCATAATCTTAACTACTATACAATATAATAACATTTTTCCATCATGTTTATGTGCAACACACTGTTAATAAACATTTAAAAAAAACTTGCTGCTAATGACGTCCATCCTGTTATGACAGTCCTGTTAATATTTAAAAAATTAGTGACGTTTTAGAGACCGGACTTTAAAAGTATTATTATTTAAAGATATTAAATATCAAAACATATTTTTATTTGTTAAATTTTGAAGTGAGGAAGTTGTTTATTTTATTTATTGAATTTATTGTAGATAGATGTGGGTAATTGTCTTCATAATAATGTAGAATTTTGAGTGGGAAGATCTGAGACTGTAATTCTTGTAATTTAGTCCTTTTTTTGTCACCATTGAATGTGCAATGTTGTACTGTTATTTCAAGTTTCAATAAAAATAAATTAGTATATGAATAAAATAAAATAAAAAATACATAATTTTCATGTTTTTTTTCCAATAGGAAAGAAGAGCATCCATACACCTTATCTGAATCCATTTTGCAGTAATGTGGGCCGGGCTTGTTATTTATTTCTTTCTGCCCATCGTGCAGTCATGCACTAAAGGTAAACCAAATGAATGTGCAGAAGTAAACTTCGCCCCCGGCTCCAACCTGGCCGGAGAAGGATACGATGTGACCAAGATGCAGCGCAAGGGAGCTTTTGTCATTGACATGAATGTCTGGAGGCAAAATGATAAATCATGCTCTCTTTGCAAGAACCCCTACATGGAAGGAGCAAATCAAAAGCTTCCTACATCTGTGGTAGACTGGAGAGCCAGCAAGAAGTGCAGCATTCAAGTATCAAGTTCCCTGTACCAATCCAGTGAGGAACTGGTCAGCTCCAGCACTTCCTCCATTGAGAACAACTGGGGTGCAAATTTGGGTATAGAAACTGACCAAAATACAGGGGGAAAATTCATTTTGGCTGGAACTAAATCGAAGCTTGCCGAGTACTCAATGGAGAAGACCAAAAAAGACAAGTACAATTTTGCCAGTCAAAGTGTTTCCTGTTCATTTTACAGGTGTGACATACCAGCTTCCATTGCTCCTTGAATACTGAATACTTTGTATTCATGATAAATGAAAGAAAAGAGTCATATTATGCAATATTCTCCTGTTTCTTCTGACATTTCCATATCTACCTCCAGCTACAGGGTCTCCAACCTGCCTGTTCTCCATCCTGAGTTCAAGCGCTCTGTGAAGGAGCTTCCTAAGATATACAATCTTAATTTCAAAAAACGTTTTTACAAGTTCATTAACACCTATGGAACCCATTACATCACTAAGGTAATTCTATTTTTATCCTCTACAATTTTCTTCACATGTATGGATTACAAAGGCCCCAAATGCATTGCCATCCAAATCATTCATCAGTAGTGTCTGTTACTTTTTTGTTTTGCCAGGTAACTCTTGGTGGAAGTGTAAACTCTGTGACCAGTATCAGACAGTGTGAGACCGCTCTGCAGGGCTTAAGTACTGATGAAGTGAAGACATGTTTGGATGTGGAGGCAAGTGCCAGCGTTCTTGGCAAAGTAGATATGAAAGCAGAAACTAAGCACTGTAATGAAGACAAGGACAAAACAGAGAGCAAAAGCAGCTTCTCCAGCCGCTTTAATGACAGGTGCGTTTAAATTATGATGTCTATTGTTATTCAGCTTGTCAGTAAATCCTTAAAAACATGAATAAATAACACTGCTAAATGTAATCTTAAGGAAACCTATATTTTTCATACTGTAAATTATAATGTTGTGGTGCCTAACTTCACTTGTAGCATTTAAAACAACTGATTTTAATTTGTTTGTTTTTTTTATTTTATATTTATTTTTTAATATTTTGAATGTAATTTATTTATATAAAACAGTACAGAATCTTAATATCAGCCTTTATTGGTTATCAGCCACATTGCAAAAAGTGAATTTCTTATTCAGTAGTTTCGCCTTGTTTTCCAGTATAAATATCTAAAAATGTATATAAAAATATATATAAAAATTAGGAGACCTTTATTCAAGAAGCACAATGAGGTAAGTCTCATTTCTGAGATTAAAAAAATATATCAATGGGGTAAGACAAATAAACATAAACAAAAAGTCATTTTTCTTACCGCATTGATATTTTTACTTGTTTTAAGTAAACAATTTTTACCACATTTTTTTTGTTCTAAAAGTAAATATATCTTCATGTTGCAATGTTTAGTTATTTGTACCGGAAAACAGGACAAAAATACTGACTATGAAAGAATTTTAATCTGTGGCCCAGAATATGAGAAAAAGAAACAAATGCTAAATTTAAGAAGAAGAAATGAGGGCAACCATGAGAGCAAACTCAATGGCAAAGATATTTCAGCCATAATGTGTATGAATTTTGGAAAGAAGTTAAGGTTATTAATAATATTAAAGTGCCGTTGCCAGCTAATATTGAAGGTGTTGCTGGGGCTAAGAAGATTGTTAAATAGAGGAGAAAATATTACGAGGATATATTTAAATGTGTTGAGAGGCAAGAATTGGATGCAAGTCATATTTCGAATGATGATGGTGAGATAATTAGACCTGCTGAAGTTAGTAACGACTTTGTTTTGTTTTTCACAGGATTTTTTAATACATACTGTGTTACCTGAATCTACAATTTTATTAGTGCCAGTTCGTAAAGATAAAACTGGAAAAATATCTAGCATAGACAATTATAGGCCAATTGCCTTAGCAAGTATATCATTTCAAATGTATTTGAGTGTATCATTATGGATAGGCTCAAATAATATTTGATAACCACGTATAATCCGTTTAGTTGTAAAAGGAAACATGGCACTGTTGGTTAATATAATGAGCACAATTCACAGTGCTTTTTAGATGCCTCTAAGGGATTTGATTGAATTAATCACTTTAAGCCGTTTATAAAGTAACAGACAGAGGGGTTTCCCATATTTGATTAGGATTTTACATGTATATACTGGTATATACATCAATCCATACAAGTCAGATGGAGCAGGAATGTATCAACACCCTTTTATATGACAAATGGGGTCTGGCAAGGTGGATCATTGTAACAGCTTCTTTTTAATTTGTACGTGAATGATCTTTCTGTGGAGTTAAATGAATGTAAAACTGGATGTGTAATAGGTGATAGTCTTATCAACCTTTTGATGTACACAGATGACTCAGTTATTCTGTCCCCTTTTAATGCTGGGTTACAACAGTTGCTTCATGTAGGTTTAAACTATGGTGTGCAATATGATATCAAATGTAATACTAAAAAGAGGGTGGTTATGACTGTTAAAACTAAAGAGGATGACAAATGAAATTTCCCCTTTTCTATACATGACCAAGTATTAAATGTGGTAAATAAAATAAAATAAAATACCCGGGTCACATTATTAGAGATGATTTAAATTATGATGACGATGTACAGCGCCAGTGCTGTGTTATATGGAACGGCAAATATGTTGGCTCGTAAATTTCACATGTGGACAGATGATGTTGAAATTGCACTTTTTAAAGCTTACTGTGCTTCTTTTTATATGGCACATTTGTGGTGTAGTTATAGTAGGCCTAATGCTGAAAAAAAAAGCTTCAGGTGGCATTTAATGAGGCATTAGGAATTCTGCTTAAGCTCTCAAGGTGGATAAGTGCAAGCCAAATGTTCGTATCTAATGTTGTTCATACTTTGTTGTCTTAGGGGCCGTTTACACCTGGCCACTTCATGCGTTTTCTCAGATCGGATAGCTATCCGATCGTGAAAAGACCAGGTGTAAATGCCCTCCGAAACGCATTTGAGACGGATTTGAATCCGATCGCTCAAACCACTTCAGGAGGTGGTCTGGGCCGCATTCCAGACAAAACTAGACAAGTGTAAATGCATCTGGTTGTTAAAACCACATATGTAAATTGTACTCCTCCCCAAAATGCTAAAAAAATAAACGTGTGAGGGCGTGTTATAGGCTATATGTAATGTTATAGCCAGATATGACGACGCTACTGGAACACGCACCACCAGATGAGAAGCTGAGCATATATTCATTAAACCAACGTGCAAACTATCGCAAATCAAAGTGAAAGTAAGTTACGAACGCTTAACACACAATCATCATCATTAATAGTAGAGAAACGAAATGATCTTACCAGTGCTGTTGCCGCTCTCTCTTATTGCGGTCTTTGATTTTGAAATTTTAGCTGCTGATCAATAAAATCCAGCTCATATTTGTTGCTTTCGGTGACGTGCACTCCATTAAATCTGCATATAGCGCGGGAATTGAAGATCGGATTTAAATCCGTTTCGCAAAAACACATTCATGTGACTAGGTGTAAATGGAACCGTTTTGATAAATCAGATAGCGATCCGATCTGAGAAAACGCATGAAGTGGCCAGGTGTAAACAGCCCCTTAAAGAATTATATGTATAGTTTCATGTGTTGATTAAGTGACTCAAGAAATACAATCATAATGGCCTTAAATGACATAAGGTATTCCTCCTTGTTCTGGAAGCACTGGAATTCAAGTTTGTATGTTTTTTGTTGTTGTTGTTTTTGTGTTTGACGTATGTAAATGTATGTTTGTTCCTTCTTTACTTTTATTTTAATGACATGGATGTATGGGTCTGAAATAAAGAAAATTGAATAGTGTATACCTAATCAGCAAGTCACACATGATTGTTATTATTATTGTTTTTCATTCAAAGGCTGACCGAGGTGACCGGAGGTCACACTACAGAACCTGAGCTCTTATTCTCAGGAGGAAAAGACCCATCAGCTTACAAAGAATGGCTCGAGTCTCTACCACAAAACCCAGACATGCTTTCTTACTCTCTGGAGTCCCTGCATGAGCTGATCTCCAAAAAAGATCCAGTACGCAAACACTTGCGCCAAGCCATCCATGACTACATCCTGGAAAAGTCCCTTTTGAAGAACTGTAGCGACTGCAAAGACGGCGTCAAAACCAACCCAAATAACCCATGTGTCTGCACTTGTCACAACAATCCTGGGATCACACCAGACTGCTGCCCATCTAAGCGTGGACTTTCTCGGGTAACGGTCACAATCGTGAGGGCTCAAGACCTGTGGGGTGACACGACCACAGAGACCGATGGGTACGTTAAAGTGTTTGACAAAAATAAACTTCAGGTTGGCCGCACTGATATGATCATAAATAACAACTCACCCTACTGGGGGAGAACCTTTGATTTGGGTGATGTTGTCCTGGCAGAGAATGACAAGATAAAACTCGAGGTGTGGGATGAAGATAATAAATGGAACGATGATTTGCTGGGAACCTGTGAAGTACCCATAAAAGCAGGTCAGAATAGCAATTTCTGCACTTTAAATCACGGTCTGCTGTTCTACAAAACAGAAGTGACATGTGCCCCAAGTTTGTCTGGTCCTTATTGCGCAAACTATGTCGGTTCTCCCATGAACTTTCACCTGGAGAAGACATATGTATCTCGAAATGCACGACCTGTGCCAGCAGAAATACTGATGAGCAAGGGAGTACTTCTGGACAGACTTTATGTATATCAAAAGACAAATTACAGTGCTAAAACTATTCTGTAGCAAGTTTTGGCTTCAGATCCTATTATGCGCATATAACTTTATTCTCGCTTTTATTTATCACTATTAGAAAAACATATTTAATATAATTCTTTAATATTTCTCAAATTCGGAAACGATGAGTAATACATATTATGCTTGCGTATGTCTTTATTGCAGTTGCAAATTTTTCAAAACATCGTATACATGCTCTTTCATTCTACACATTGTTTAATTAAAATTAATATTAATATAAGTAGCATCATTTCATAGTCTTCACATGTAATTTTATGAGTCACTATGGCAATACTTCATTTTATTGTGTGTAAAAACAGTCTATAACCAAAAATGCAATGCTTTGCGTTATTAAAAGTTCAAAAGGCAACAAATTTTCCACTTGGAGTTTTATTTTTATTTTTCTGACCAATTTTCATAGTTAAAAAATTTTCATGATAATTCAGTCGCCATTTACTCACCTTCATGATGTTACAAACCTGTATAACTTACTTTCTTCTGTGCAACACAAAATAAGATATTTTGAATAATATTTTGAACTGTTTTTGTCCATAAAATGAAAGTAAATGGGGTCCGATACAACACTGGACACCACTGACTTTTATCGTTTAGTACTCAAAAAACCCCCAATCAGACATTTTGAGAAATAATGTCTTTTTCAGGTTTGGAATTGCACAAGAGTGAGTAAATGATGACAGGATGTAATTTTTGGGTTAACTATCCCTTTAACAATGGCTCTGATTCGTTTCCTCTTAAATGGTGTCTCACCAGTCTAACACCGGATGCTTTTTGTGTGGTTTTCCTGTAGACGGATGAGAATTCAGAGCAGTATGTTAACCCAACATCAGGGCTCACAAGATTATGACTGTTATATTATACTCTGTCATTTTGTTAGCGTTCACTTTAAGACATTATGCAATGTTTAATTTGATATAAGACATGACCTCACAATAGAGATCAAAACCATATGTTAGCTTGTTCTGATGCTAATAGCGTAGGATCAAACCTCATTGATCATATTGTTGTCAAAAAACATTAAGGAGTCAGATTAGATGGGGAAATATTTAGTGTTTCATAAGAATTAAAATAACCGCCAATGAAGTGCTTAGCATGTTTTAGTTCGATACAGAGACACACAAGGGACATTAAACACTCCACCGGACAAGACAAATGAACAGACTGGGCAAACATCAAGCACAATGAACATCAAAACCCCACGTATACACACATGCCCACACAAATGAGCATAAACCTAAAACTAAAACAATATGGCAAACAAAAACAAGGCACAAAGCTGCACAACAGTGAGGAATAATAGGCAAAATTGGGGCCAAAAAAACAACAACAACACCACCACACTGACGAGGTTAACAACATGGCCTTGGAAATCAACCTAGACGGAAAGAGAAGATGAAAAGAGATGAATGAGAAAGGTAAAAGAAACAATATGCTGAGTTAAGAATACAGATCTTCTAATATGTCATCTACCTTTGTACCCATTCCCATAAATGCCACTAAGCTTGCTTCCATCCTTCTGTCCTGTGGAAAAACAAAACTCAACATAATGAAACTAACCACACATTAGGCCTTAAAAGAGGTCATTAGGTTAGAATCTTGCTAGTTTGTCTAACTCATGTCATGTACTGATGTACTCACCACCATAGGGCCCCTGACCAGCAGTACTTAGTGCAGCCACATAGCCTGTGCCTAAACATGATTCAAATTTCATTAGTCAACCGCATTTATGTCGATGTTTAGTTGATGTCTGCTAGATATTAACATGATAGTGAATAAATGATGTACATCATAAATGATGGCCTGCATGATATATCAGTACCAATTATCAGTCTATATTAAATTTGATTTAGTTATTTAATCAGCAGATATAAGAGATTTAATGCATACGCTACTGTTTGGGGTTTGGGGTCATGCTTTTAAAAGTAGTCTCTTATGCTCAACCCGACTCCATTTACTTGATTAAAAAATACAATATGTAAAAAAAACATATTGTGAAATAAAATTACTGTTTTCTATTTTACAATGTAATTTATTCCTATGGCTCTTTTAAAAAAAAAAAAGCGCATCTCATTGACCCCAAACTTTTTATGGTAGTGGTTTTTATAATAGATATATATGATATGTATACATATTAAACAATACTGCTCATATTCTCACCATATTTGGCGGCTGTCTTTGTAGCATCAGCACCCAGATTGAGTTGCTCAGCACCAAAAGGATAATCAGCATCAACTGCAGGTAAACACATTTACACCTGTATCACAATAAGAGTACGTGATGTTCTCTATTTCTCTTGTTCTTTCCAACTTACCCTCAAGCCCAGCTGCAATGACTGGTGCGCTGTAAGGAATCTGGCCTACAGCTCCACCTGTGGCAGTAACATTTAGTTATTAAAAGAATGACTTGAAATATATTTACTAAAACTCCACAATATTACCTGCTAAAGGCTCCATTGCTCCACCTGTACCACCTGATAGGAGACATTTCATCTTTACATTCTTTCTTATAATAGTTATCTGATCTTTATAATCATGTTTGGTTTATTAATATGCTTTATTCTCTTGTTTAAATCTTCTCTTTTTTCTCACAAGGGACATTCATGTTAAAGTCAAATCCTCAGGCAAAGCATCAGGATAGCCAGAAAACTGAGATTTGCATGTTGCATTTGAATAACAAACATGTGCAATGCACGTACCCAAAGCAGTGTCTGGCCCAAGGGTTGGTATTCCTCTGTATGTAGTTCCACCATAAGTACCAGTCTTGCCCTGAGGGCCAAGTCCAGCTGAGACCACAGGCTGGCCACCGTAAGGCAAGGATCCGGCAGCTCCAAGAACTCCACCAGCCCCTTTAGACAAATGACACCAGAGATAACACAGGATCAAGCAACTACAGCCACTAAGACATATCTAGAGAAAGAATATTGTTATGAAGATCAACATTATTAAGAGCATAAGTGGCTTTCAAATAGCAACAACAAAAACTTACTGACCCCAACAGTAGTATATTTAGTGTGTTTAATTGAATTACTTTTCATTTAATTATCATCTTCAGGTGCCTTTTTCTTACCATACTTTCTAGACTTGGCATCAGTACCCAGGCCAGGGTTCACCACCAGCCCTGGACCTCCAAGGCCTCCAGCTCCAAGACCTGAAAGAGCAAACACTGACCTCTGTGATTTCATGAAGATGCCGCTGCTTCTAGTTAATGTATGCAAAACACTTGGTTTACCATTTCCCATTAGTAGTACTCTAGGAGCAAATTACAGTCTTGCTTTACCTTAGTACTTGTATAAAAGCAACTGCACAGGCATCAGCTGATTTCTCAGTGTTCAAGTTATTGCAGTTTAGATACTTCAGTTACTCAGATTAGGATGGATGAGGTTATTTTCTTGAGTAGAACAATATTTTGTATAATCACAGGACAGAGTGAATTACACACAGTTCAGGTGTTTAGGTATCTCTCTTTAGTGTGAATGCAATGTTGTTGGTTACACCAATAGCCTCTAGCCTTACCAGCTATACCGTTCAGGCCAATGTTATCAGCTAACACTGATGGGTAGCCAGGTCCTGTAACATAATTATAATTGTCACTCAATTATAAATTTGCTTATATGTTAGTGTGACATTAGGACACGCTCCTTTGTACCTATCCAGTCCAGACTCACCTGCCCCATAACCGTCTGCTGTGCCATAAACCTCACTGCCGAATCCATTGCTGTAGCCTGCTAAGAGGAGAATAAAAATCAACTCAACACCTCAGAGTGGTAATGTGTAAAAGTAACACAGGAAGCACCTCTGTGTTTTCACAGGCAAAGTCAACCACTTGTCAACCAAGATGATTCAGAAACCAATGAGCATAACATAGAGTGTGAAATTTGGGGTGTTTCTTGCACAAACACTTTTCCTCTAGAGCAGCTCTTGGCTTTTTGCTGAACCAGCTGATCTGACCACACTTGTGCTTAATGCATAATATTATGATATTATAAAAGGTTTCACTCAGTGACACTCAGGTTCACTGAGTGACAGTTACTAACAGAACTGAAAAGAAAAATCATTAGACGAAACACCCGACATTATTTGAATTATCTGTATAGGGGTGAAAAGGCTTAAAGTAGTGTCAAAGTTTTTACTCCAGTAAATATTTATTCTATTTCTGCATATGTGACAACATACCCAATACAAATGTGATGCATTGTTTACCCAACAGCTATAGAAAAGTGGAGAGAATCCACAAAAATAAGCATAAAAATTGACATATGTATTTGAACAAGGGGTTCATAACCATACACTACCTTTAAAAGATTTTTGTGTGTGTGTGTGTTTTATGTGTGTGTGTGTGTTTCTGAAAGAAGTCTCTTATGCTCACCAAGGCTGCATTTATTTGATAATATTGTGAAATATTTAAAAATAACTGCTTTCTAGTTTAATATATATTAAAATGCAATTTTTCCTGTGATAGTAAAACTGAATGATCATTACTGCAGTCTTCAGTGTCACATGATCCTTCAGAAATCATTTGTTGATTGGCTGATCAAGGAACATTTCTTGAAAACAATTGTGACGCTTAATATTTTCCAGGATTCTTTGATAAATAGAAAGTTAAAAAGAACAATAATCATTTGAAATATAATTTTTTGTCACCTTATAAATGTCTTTACTATCACTTTTGTCCTTAATGAACTTTTTTTTATTTTTTAGTAAATAAAAAATCTCACTGATCCCTATCTTTTAAACCACTGTAAAAAAACACACACTTTTATTTAATTAGACTTTAGACTCAAAACCTTACAGTTGCTGATATATAGCCCTTGTGACACCTTGCCCCGTTCTCCTCTATATAATGAATAAATTACACATTAGTTACCAATCTGCTTTCCTGCTCGAACTCCCTGTGGATATCCACCTGCCCCAAGACCTGTATCAGCAATAAAACAAATAAGGTGGCTTTAGCAAAATATGTATATTCTTGAGCTTGTATTAATGACACTTGTACCTCTGAGAGAAAAATCTAAATGTCACAATTTCTAGATACCTGTTCCATATCCATTAGTAAAACCAGCTCCAAGATAGCCAGCAGCACCAAGGCCATATCCTGTGAACAAAACATGCCAACTGTGAAACTTTGGCCACTAGTAATTAAGGTCATGTCCATCACAGAATGGTGTGGTTGTTCAGGGACCTGTGGGTCAGAGTATTCATGCAAGACAAATTCACGGTGCAACTGGTCCAAACATGTAGCCTGTGGGAGAAAAATAATGCAGCATGCATTGGGCAAACATCAGCACAGAGGCAAATATAAAGATAAAGGCTCAGGTGAAACAGATAAAAAGTAAAGAGAACAGCCTCGAGAAATAAATGAGGCATTAGTCCAGCACACACACAAACATTTCTGAACAGCTGTGGGACAGAAAAGCACTTATTCATAGACCTGCAGCTGTAATGAGTCCATGATGACGGGTGGACTCTCCAGTCCACAATCAATAACATTCTAATGTGTCAAAGGCCATTTATTCATTTCATTTGATGAACTCTGGAGTACTGCATTGAATTTAGAAAACACCATCTCGTGACATCCATTCAGCCATAAACCGGTGACATTTTAATATAGAAGACATTTACCCATTTTGGATGGTTTGGTGCCCTGTCCATTGGGCAAAACTAGTCCTGTATTGCATCACAACAGTGGTTTATCTCAACACAGACAATCCAACATAGTTCCCATCCCTTCACTAATGCTTTAAAAACAGTCTTTTAGCACGGATTGCCTTTTACTCTCCCTTTACTTCCAAAGAACATGGTAAATGTATTTTTACAGAAACGTTTTACTGATTACTTACATATAGGAACAGATCATTTGTATGCTACTATAAGATAATAAAAACTAGCATTGATTGACAGATGCAGTAAAGAATTGGCTCATTTTGGGTTTCATGAGAGCTACACATTCCAAAAAAGTTGGGACAGGTAGCAATAAGAGGCCAGAAAAGTTAAATGTACATATAAGGAACAGCTGGAGGACAAATTTGCAACTTATTAGGTCAATTGACAACATGATTGGGTATAAAAAGAGCCTCTCAGAGTGGCAGTGTCTCCCAGAAGTCAAGATGGGCAGAGGATCACCAATTCCCCCAATGCTGTGGCGAAAAATAGTGGAGCAATATCAGAAAGGAGTTTCTCAGAGAAAAATTGCAAAGAGTTTGAAGTTATCATCATCTACAGTGAATAATATCATCCACAGATTTAGAGAATCTGGAACAATCTCTGTGCGTAAGGGTCAAGGCCGGGAAAACCATACTGGATGCCCGTGATCTTCGGGCCCTTAGACGGCACTGCATCACATACAGGAATGCTACTGTAATGGAAATTACAACGTGGGCTCAGGAATACTTCCAGAAAACATTGTCTTTGAACACAATCCACCGTGCCATTCTCCGTTGCCGGCTTAAACTCTATAGGTCAAAAAAGAAGCCATATCTAAACATGATCCAGAGGCGCAGGCTTTTTCTCTGGGCCAAGGCTCATTTAAAATGGACTGTGGCAAAGTGGAAAACTGTTCTGTGGTCAGATGAATCAAAATTTGAAGTTCTTTTTGGAAAACTGGGATGCCATGTCATCCGGACTAAAGAGGACAAGGACAACCCAAGTTGTTATCAGCGCTCAGTTCAGAAGCCTGCATCTCTGATGGTATGGGGTTGCATGAGTGCGTGTGGCATGGGCAGCTTACACATCTGGAAAGGCACCATCAATGCTGAAAGGTATATCCAAGTTCTAGAACAACATATGCTCCCATTCAGACGTCGTCTCTTTCAGGGAAGACCAATTTATTTTCCAACATGACAATGCCAGACCACATACTGCATTAATTACAACATCATGGCTGCGTAGAAGAAGGATCCGGGTACTGAAATGACCAGCCTGCAGTCCAGATCTTTCACCCACAGAAACTATTTGGCGCATCATAAAGAGGAAGATGCGACAAAGAAGACCTAAGACAGTTGAGCAACTAGAAGCCTGTATTAGACAAGAATGGGACAACATTCCTATTCCTAAACTTGAGCAACTTGTCTCCTCAGTCCCTAGACGTTTGCAGACTGTTATAAAAAGAAGAGGGGATGCCACACAGTGGTAAACATGGCCTTGTCCCAACTTTTTTGAGATGTGTTGATGCAATGAAATTTAAAATCAACTTATTTTCCCTTAAATTATACATTTTCTCAGTTTTAACATTTAATATGTCATCTATGTTGTATTCTGAATAAAATATTGAAATTTGAAACTTCCACCATTGCATTCTGTTTTTATTCACAATTTGTACAGTGTCCCAAATTTTCTGGAATTGGGTTTGTATAATGGTACAATTTCAAATAATCCCTGTTCTTTACAACATTATATTCATCAAAGAAATCCTGATAAGATAACGTATCATGGTTTCTACAAAAATATTTAGTGGCAAAACTGTTTTTTAAACATTGATAATAATAGGAAATGTTTCAAATCAGCATATTAGAATAATTTCTGAAGGATCACATGATACTGAAGACGGTAGTAATGGCAAAAAAATTCAGCTTTGACATCATTGAAATAAATAACATCTTAAAATATATATTAAAATAGAAAAGAGCTGTTTTAAATCGTAACAGTATTCCACAGTTTTTCTGTTTTTCATTGTATTTTTGATCAAATCAATAAAGCCTTGGTTAAAATAAGAGAGAAATTTTGAATGGTAGTGTAAGAGCACAGAGACAAGAACTTGAAATATAACTGAATTTCACATTTTCTACAATATTATGTGTTCTGATTGGCATTTATTCAGGCACATAACATGCTATAAACTGTTGGAGTGTGTTTACCCTTAATTTGAGCTCTCTTCCCATTGGTCACTCCTGGTCCTGAGGGGAAACCTATTTACCACAGCTACAATTACTGTACTAGTCCCACAGACATTCATGACCACATTACTTTAATGGGCTGGCCACCTCTAGGCCCGACACCTGTGAATACAGAAATATCAGCTGGAGGCCATTCTAACTTTTCAAACACCTATGCTAAGTTGCACAGGATAGGGATTCCTGATGTGAGAGATTAAGATCACAACAAATAACTAATACACAACAGGATATCTATATTGTGTCATAGCAAATCAGCAGAATAACACAACAGCTCTTAGAAGCAGGTACACAACATCAGATGCAGGTACACAACAACCACATGACCAAAAAAGTGGTACTGAATGGAACCGCACAATCCTACTTCCTTCACTATCAGAAAAATGCTACAAAGCTGACACTTGAACGGAACCAATTCAAAAGGTACTAACATGGTTCTAATCTAAAAACTGTTTTATCCAGTGAGTGGAACAGCCTGTACTTACGGACCTATAATTATTTTGTTGATTGAGAATATATATATTTTGAGTGATTTAGGCCTGCAATACCTGCTGATTTAAACATTTACTGCATGTTCCTCAACATTACCTCTAATGTTTTTTAATGGGCAAAATGGCTGGACAACTGATTTTAACCTAAGACCTGAAACTGATAATACAGATGATCCACTGGTTTGAGACCGTTTTGTGCCCAAACACTTCCTAAACTTTCGAAAATGAGGTCCAAACTGACTCCAAACATCAACACCAATGCAACAAGCTAAGAAAACCTGAAAAAAGAACATGATTACATAATACTAACACACAGATAAATACATTAACACAGCTACACAACAATAAATCCACTGCAAATAAATTAATTTCTTCCTTTGCATTTTGGTCATTTTTCAGTACAAATATCAAAACATTCTTAAAACAGTATACATTTGCTTGAGAAGGAAAATTATTTAAGATATTATTTAAGATTTCAAGTATTTCAAGTTTTCTGGCAAACTTATCTGCTTGAAACAAGAAAAAATATCTACCTATGGGGTAAGAAAAAAAAACATATTTTTTAGACTAAATGTTTATTTGTCTTACCCTATTTGCAGATCTCATTTTATTTCTGCCGTTTCAGTAAAAAGAAAAAAAAAGGATTTTTTTTTAATGATCTGTGAACAGGAACCCTACAGAAAATGCAAGGATGAGTCAGAGATTGGAGGGTTTAGCCAGATGTTTTTGAGCCTTGCCCTGTGGGTACACCATATCCTGAAGATCACTAAATCATTATTAATGTCCGTTTCATAGCTTTGATACAACAAATCTATTTGAGCCTTTTGTTCTTTGACATGTTCTAGAATTACAACACAGAAGTCCATCACCATTGTCTCTAACACTTTGACCAGAAGACACAACTGCTCCTTCTGTACCACAAAAATCTACATAAGCTGTTACTCAACTCATAATGCTTATTATAGATGCAAAGCTAAAAGATTACTGCAATTAAACAATAAAAATGGTAAGACAGTGGCTTAAATTATACAGCAATACTCATAATAATGTCTGCTTAAACTAACCATTTAGACTAAAGAGCAAACATTATCATTTCAACAGGACTGCACCCATGACAATATCCATCCATCACATCCACCAATATGAAAATGATAGCACAAGACGTCTGCATAATCTCTTAGAACTCACTAGCTCACCCACAACCATGAATCAAGTGATCAGTGTCACTTTTTCCAAAGCAGTGAAGTTTTTTTTTTTTAAGTTTGGGTATGCAAGTACATCATTTAACGATGATAAAAGTATATAAATGATTCTGCAAACCATTACGTGTAGGCAAACGCGATGCAAACACATCTGAATCAGTTGAGAAGCTTGTCCTGAAGGCGCACGCCCTCCTGCAGCGCCGATCAGTTGCACATAGATGTACTGCAGTCAACAACTGAAACACTGAACACTTTATTTAGCATGTAAAAAGTAAGATCAGTACCTTACTAAAAGGCACTGATAAAAGTAATATTTAATTTTTAATCAATACCTATTTATGCATTTAATGAAACCATAACATGCAACCAGGGTCACCTTAACTTGATTGGGGGTTGGGGGGGGGGCTTTAGGACAATTCCAAGGACCCGATTAGGGGGAGACAGCACAAACACGATTTCTACCAAGGGGTAAGTGGGGGCCCGAGTCGATATGCTGTTCAGGGGGCCCAGAAGCCACAGCAGGGCCCCTGGATTCAGTGTCAAAAGAATTATGTAATATATAGTAGGTTGATTTAATATGTAATTCTTTTAAATCCTGCAGGTTTCTTTCTCTTTTTTTTCTTTAATTCTTGCAGATTTATATAGTTTAAGGGTATCCCAGATATATCCCAGATATATATATATATATATATATACACAGTACAGACCAAAAGTTTGGACACACCTTCTCATTCAAAGAGTTTTCTTTATTTTCATGACTATGAAAATTGTAGAGTCACACTGAAGGCATCAAAACTATGAATTAACACATGTGGAATTATATACATAACAAAAAACTGTGAAACAACTGAAAATATGTCATATTGTAGGTTCTTCAAAGTAGCCACCTTTTGCTTTGATTACTGCTTTGCACACTCTTGGCATTCTCTTGATGAGCTTCAAGAGGTAGTCACCTGAAATGGTCTTCAACAGTCTTGAAGGAGTTCCCCGAGAGATGCTTAGCACTTGTTGGCCCTTTTGCCTTCTGTCTGCGGTCCAGCTCACCCCTAAACCATCTCGATTGGGTTCAGGTCTGGTGACTGTGGAGGCCAGGTCATCTGGCGCAGCACCCCATCACTCTCCTTCTTGCTCAAATAGCCCTTGATGCCTTCAGTGTGACTCTACAATTTTCATAGTCATGAAAATAAAGAAAACTCTTTGAATGAGAAGGTGTGTCCAAACTTTTGGTCTGTACTGTATATACACACACACACACACACAAACAGAGAGACACCTATCAGGCATAACATTATGACTACTGACAGGTGAAGTAAATAACACTGATTATCTCTTCATCATGGCACCTGTTAGTAGGTACAGTATATATTAGGATATATATAAGATATATTAGGCAGCAAGCCCTGCCACAAAGCAAAAATTATTCAGAAATGGATTGAGGAAGACAACAGTTTGAGGTGTTGACTTGAGCTCCAAATATATATATATATATATGTGTGTGTGTGTGTGTGTGTGTGTGTGTGTGTGTGTGTGTGTGTGTGTGTGTGTGTGTATAAATAGCTTTGAGTTGTAGAACAAATTAGGAAACTCCAAGGCACTCTCTTTAAGAAAAATTAAAAAGCCTTTATTTTATGGCTTGGTCATCATAATCCTTTAACAACTCTGACGCGTTTCGACTCCCTGACGAAGGCTTGTATGCCGAAACGCGTTGGAGTTTTTAAAGGTTTATGATGACCAAGCCATAAAATAAAGGCTTTTTAATTTTTCTTAAAGAGAGTGCCTTGGAGTTTCCTAATTTGTTCTATATTATGATTATCCCATCCAAAGAGCACCTCAAGCTAACATTTTGAGTCCTGGAAGCGCTCCTCTACAGACATTTGATGAAGCTTTGACAGTTTTGTTGAAGGTAATTAAATTAATGGTTTCAAAAGATAAAATCTGGTATTTGGAATAGAATCCCTCCCATCAAAAGACGCTAAAATGGCAGAATAATAAAGCACTTCCAAAAAATACTTATGAAATGCCACAAAGGTTTAAATGAACACAAATTTGGTGCACAAAGTGTACCTAAATACTGTTATATCAGCGCTGAAAAAAAAAATCACTTTATCCATAGAACACCCAATACTGCAAAAATCTGAAATAAAGAAAATATTATGGGGGTAACTGCTTCCTGGAATAAAGTGGATAAAGCTGGTCAGTTGTGGTTGCTATAGCAAACCGAATAAATAACAAAACCTTGTGCAGACCCCTGAGTTTAAACGCACACATTTTCCTAATGCTTTGACAAGGAGAGGTTACATACCGCGACCAGCGCCGAGGTATCCTCCTGCACCATAACCTGGCAACAAGACAAGAGAGCTGTCAAGGTTACAGAAAGAAGAAATGCCTGTTTAGTGGAAGCCTCTCATAGTAGACACATAAACTCCCACTCCCACACAACTTCATCAACAATATGACACATAATCACGGCAAATGGACAGCATATATCACCACGTGTGAAAGATTTTAATCACAGCACAAGGTCAAATTTTGATTGGTTAGCTCAGATCTAATCTGCTACACAACCTTCGGGTCGGACAGAGATGGCATTCAACTAAAATGTGTCATATAATGTTTATTGATTTGGGTTATTATGAAGCACACACTCACCTAGCTGCGCTCCATAGCCATTACTGGTGTAACCTAAAAAATGTCAAAAATCAAACAGTGAATAAGTGTTGCAAGAGTACTAATGAATGCAAAGCAAATGAGCAGCTCTCACCTCTTCCTCCGAGCTTCCCGGCTGGATAACCTAAGGCTGCTCCCAACCCGTTGCCCAAGCCATACCCTGCGCCGAGGCCCAGCCCGGCTGCCCCAAGGCCAGTCCCAAGGTTTGTAGCTAAGACCAAAATAGTAGGATCATGGCGATGAATGCAAGAATAATAAATCCATCAGATGTAAAAACTGACATCTGCCCATTATAGTTTTTTAGGAATGACAGTTTTACCTCCTCCAAAGCCGAGTGTTCCATATCCTTGATTCAGGCCTCCTCTGAATGCAGTGGGTCTGTATGCTGCCCCTAACAGACACCGTACTCATTACACGTACTACACACACATGTGCCCATATGCACATAATAGCACAGAGTACTGCACACACATGCAGACAGCTGCTTGTATGCATTTTACGCTATCATTCAAAAGTTAGGGGTCAGTATAATCTTTTAAATGATAAAAGATTACTATTTAAATGCAAACAAATGCAATTCATATTAAACTGCACAATTGTTTTCAACATAATAAGAAGAAATTTTCTTGAGCAGCAAATCCGCAAATTGGAATGATTTCTGAAGCATCATGTGACACTGAAGTCATGACTGCTGACAAATCAGCTTTACTATCACAGGAATAAGTTACATTTTAAATTACATTCAAGTAGAGAAAATATATTTTCAATTGTAATAATATTTCACAAAAATAACTGAATTTTTGATCAAATACATACAGTATGGATAAGCATAAGAGACTTCTTTGTAAAACATGAAAAAATCTTACAGACCCAATATTTTTGAACGGCACTGTAAGCAAAATATAAAGCAGAATATATTTACCTCCAAGATAACGGCCAGCTGTTTTTGAGAGAGAGAAAAAAACATTAGATGGATGGCATGACAGAATCCGAAAGACTTACATTCACTCTTTTTATACAAATAAACAAATACCCTAGTACATTGTCTCGTTGACTCCCTTTTTCAAAGTCAATTCCCCGTATTTTGGCATGTGTTGAGTCAACGGTTAAATATAAATCTTTATTTATTGTTTGTACTTATTTTCATCTGAGGTTAATGTCACTTACCACCTGTCTGTCCTGGCTTGCCTGCCCCATAGCCACGGGCTCCAAGAATACCAGCCACTGGACATGTAGCAGAAATGAAAGAAAGATAAGATAACCATTGGACTGAAATAAGCAAATGGCTTGGATTAACTGGATTCAGCAGCATCCATCAGGTTCAGGCAGGCAGACGTACCTCCAGACTTTGCACTGATACCAGGACCTACAGAGAAAAGATAGAAGGCAGGATCGATGAAGAAACACATTATGTAATGTAATTTTCAGACCTCTAACCCTCTGTAATATCCCACATATATTACTAAATTACCTCGACTCGCCAATCTTCCCAGGGCTCTAGTCTGTGGTCTAACTCCTTTAAAACAAGGAAAGAAAATAAAATAAATCTGTGTTAATGCATTTAGCCTAAAATAAATTACTAAAGAAAGAATACCATATTTTTGCACATATAATACCACGTTTTCTGACAAACCTCCCATGCAAATAATTATTATGGCCAATTTAATATTATCTGATAACATTAATATACTACCACAATATGTTTTTAAGAGCCGGGCTCATGAAGGTCATAAAAAATACTTCAGCAGAGGGTGGTCAAACAGATTTTGGGACTTCTGGATTAGTGAGATTAGTGAGACTTCTGTTTGAATTCTTAGAAATCAACCTATAACGCTTCCATGGTTGAGAAACTATGCCAGCTGACGTCATAAGACATTAGAAGTGTGAATTCCACCAAACTGCGTATTTAGAACAGGCCTCCATTGATGCTCAGAAACTGTAGGACAAAATGGGCTGTGTATCGGTCATATAAAGTCAGGACTGACAGAAGGCCGACAAATTTTGACCACCGCTGTCACCTTCAGGCACAGAGTTTTGATCTTCAGAAAAGAAATCCAAGTGTTTAAGTTGCGGTCAGAGTTATGGAGGCTGGAGCAGATCCAGGGAAACTCAGACACGTCAAGCCATGACTCACTTCCAGAGGTATTTTTTTTTTATAATTTATCAGAGCTGTCAGACATGTAACATAGAGTCGGTAGGTGCATTATATTACGATATTTTCTAGACACCTTTTAATCTCACATACAATCATCTGTGACTGTTGGCTGAACATCTGATAATGCAATAATGCCTCAAGATGACTGAAAAGACAGTGTAGTGGCACATACCACATAATGAATTTAAAAGAATAATAATAATTTTTTTTTGTCTTTCAAGTATCGATAGGTGGCATTTGATTTATATACAAGGTGCAAACAAGTAGAAAAAATAGATTGTATCAGATATAGACAGCAAGTCAAGCTATGACTGATTTGATCTGTCATGCATACTGTTGCTTTTCTCATTGATCCCTTCCTCACTGGCACCAGATAAAGAAAAGCACCACACTTCACCTCAATGTAGTGATTTCATGTCAAAGGACTGGCAAAATTATATGGGAGAAAATAATTACAACCCAAAATGTGTATTTTTGCTTAATCTAGTAGTGCATTATCTACAAACTTTTAACCATGAAAACACATGGTTGAAAACAGTACAAACATAAATAAACCTTTTTATAGTTTTAGAATCTAATCTTGTGTATTGAAGATTCAAAAATTCAAATATATGTTTTAGCAACACAATAAACCACACCAACAACCAATTTTTACAGTGTATGACAATAATTATAGTTTAAATAGGATAAAAAAACATTTTCCAAAAGGGTCAGAACAGAAGAAACAATGGAGGCATTAAAAGTTGATCTGCTAGCACAAGATTGGGAGTTTATGGATAATGAAAAAGATGTAGATAATGCATATGAAGAATTTCTAAGAATATTTAAATTATTATATGATAAAAATTGCCCGATCAAAATATTTAGTAAGAAACAAAAACATAATGATAAACCATGGATTTCCAAGGGATTACAAAATGCCTGTAAAAAGAAAAATACACTTTATAGAGAATTTATAAAACATAGAACAATAGAGATTGAACATAGATATAAGAAATATAAGAATAAGTTAACCAGTATTATGAGAACTTGTAAGAAAGAATACTACGCAAAACTAATAGATAATAATAAAAATAATATTAAGGGTATGTGGAACATCTTAAATAATATTATTAAAAATAATACTAGACAGGCTACTTATCCACATTACTTTATTGATAATGATAAAAATATTAATAATATGGAGGAAGTGGTGAATGAGTTCAATACATTTTTTGTAAATGTGGGACCTAATTTAGCAGAGCAAATTCCAATTCCACAAATATTAGAAAGGAATTATAATAATTTAGTAGAAAGAAATCCCAGTTCAATATTTTTGACAGCAGTTGATGAAAAAGAAATAAAAGATATTGTTAAAGGATGTAAAAACAAACCATCCACTGATCATGATGGAATAGACATAAAAATTATATAAACTATTTAACAACAGATTAGAAAAATTCATAGATAAAAATAACCTACTCTCTGACAGTCAATATGGATTTAGAAAAAAAAACTCAACATCATTAGCACTAACAGAACTTATTGAAGAAATCACAAATGCCACAGACAAAAATAACTATGCAGTTGGAGTATTCATTGATCTAAAAAAAGCATTTGATACAATAAATCATGAAATATTAATCAGTAAATTGGAACGAATTGGGATTAGGGGGGTAGTTTTAAACTGGGTAAGTAGTTATCTGAGAGACAGACAGCAATTTGTGAAGATAGGAGAGTATTCATCTGAATGTTTGAGCATGGTTTGTGGTGTTCCACAGGGGTCAGTGTTGGGACCAAAGTTATTTTTATTATACATTAATGATATTTGTAAAGTATCTGAAGTATTGAATTTTGTATTATTTGCAGATGATACAAACATATTTGGTTCTGGGGACAGCTTACAGCAACTCTTGGAATTAATCACTTCAGAATTTAAGAAAATAAAACAATGGTTGGACATTAATAGGTTATCACTAAATTTGAGTAAAACTACATTTATGGTATTTGGAAATTGTAAGTCAAATCATCAAGCACAGATACAGATAGAGGGTGTTAACTTAGAAAGAGTACATGAAAATAAATTTCTTGGAGTGATCATAGATGAAAAGTTCTGCTGGAAGCCTCACATAAAATACATAAAAAACAAACTGTCCAGAAGCATTGCAGTTCTAGCAAGAGCTAAGCATATATTGGATCTTAAATCTCTTCGCATCTTGTACTGCTCATTATTGTTACCTTATTTGAATTACTGTGTAGAGGTTTGGGGAAGCACTTACAAACATTCACTACAGCCGCTAGTTATAATGCAAAAAAGAGCAATGAGAATTATTCATAATGTCGGATTTCGGGAACACACAAATTCATTATTTTTGCAGTCTAGATTAATAAAATACCATGATCAAATTGAATATCAAATTGCAGTATTCATGTTTAAAGTAAGAAATAGGTTATTGCCAGGGAATATACAAAAGATGTTCTCAGAGAGGGAGGGAGGGTACAACTTAAGGGGAAGGGGAAATTTTAAGATTAATAGATTTAGAACAACAAGGAAAAGATTATGTTTATCAATTTGCGGAGTGAAATTGTGGAATAAACTAGATGAAAACTTAAAGCAATGCCCTAACATATTCCTCTTCAAAAAAATGTTTAAACAAAAGATTTTCAAGAAGTATCAAGAAGCACTGTAGTGAAAGTAGGAGTGCTCCTTTGTTATGATTTAAATACTTGTTAGTGGTCACTTTGATGCATGTATGTAGGTATGTAAATATGTAGGTATGTATGTATAGGTATATGTATATACATGTATGTATATGTATGTGTACATGTATGTATATGTATGTGTATATATGTATGTGTGTATAAGTGTGTATGTGATATCAGATAACAAAAAAATATTAATAAAATAAAAAATTGTTATTTAAAGGAATGTAAGAATTAAAGGGGTAGGAGTACATAAGTTTAGCTTCTTCCTACTCCTTTTCGCACATGAGATAGAAGTATGTTTACACAGGAAAAAAAAAAATTGTAATTTGTTACGGCTTATCTGGTGTTATTTTTTCTCTTTTTTTTTTTATTTAAAAAAAAAAAAAAAAAAAAAAATGCTTTAAACATTTTTGTATTTTATTTTACATATTCTTCTCTCATGTTCGAAATAAAGACTTCAATCAATCAATCAAATTAATCAACATCCATAAAATAGGGACTAGGTGTGTTTAACTTTAGAGATCCAACACTTATTTTGCTCCAAATGCTATGCAAACTGATTTCAGGTACCCTCAGTGTGATATATAACATTAAATCATCAGGGTGAGACATGTAACCTGTAAAAAAAGATGTAAAAGTCGAAGTAACATTAAATCATTAAATCAGATAACAAAAGCATTGGATGATTGGTCTCTCCGCCTAATGATGCATATATTCACTATATCGGTTTAAAGTGCCAGTTTAAATAAAAATGTCATTTTCTCTGCAACCAAGGGCATCCCACAAGGGCACATTGAAAGGCTTGAGTACATAGGTCAGCCCTACCTGGGATTAACCTCACAATCTTGGAGTCTCCAGATTTTTTTTAAAAACATAATTAGTGCTATTTTAGATTAAAATTATTTTGTTTTCAGTCATAATTACAATGATATGATATCATAACAAGCCACTGCCCCCCTTTCTTCCCTCTCCTGCATCACAAACTCTCCTCATTTCTCTTCATCACCCTCAAATCTCTAAAACAAACATTTTAGAAGACACATCTAACTTACCTCCCTGTATGGTGCTCTGTGCCAGCCACAGGACCAGTGAGGTCTGCAGGATCACCCGAACCAGCATATTAGCACACAAACAGACAGACAAATAGACTTGGTATTAGCAAATGACTAGAAATGCACACAGGTGAGAGTTAAGCACCCTCAGCTGAAAGCAGCACCACTGGCCAATCTACCCACCAGGCCTTTATTTATTCTCTGAACACCCATGTCTTTCCTCTGACCGGCCCTGCCCTCTGCTGTTCTATTGCCCCCAATAGATCCCCCCAACCCAAAAAAAAATCATCTGACCTTTTTTTCGTCCCACTCTACCACCGTTTCTCATGCTTTACCAAGCCTGAAGAAGACAGCCAGCTTCAAATAAATTTTTGTTGTAATAAGCCCCTATAGATATACATACTTTCTTATGTATCATTAGCAAGATTATTTACAGGTAATACTAAATAATTCAACTAACACAATACCATATGTCCATGTATTTATTTGTATATAGAATACAGAGTAGTCATGTAAAAGGGGATAATGTACAGCCAGTTGGTCATTATCAAAAAAGCATAACACAGCACAGCACAGCATAACATATATAACATATGAGTGAGAATCGAGTGCCATGATTTTCATGTGAGTCACTGCAGTAGCTTCTGTTCGCAATGATTCAGAAGCATCAATGTTTATGGATGTTCTTTTTGTTCTAATTAACCTTGTCCTCAGATGTTTCATTGCTTCCTCATTTGAGCCCTCAAAACGAACCGCTAAAGAATTCATACAATCATCCCATTTCCCCGATGGACAATATGTGAACTTGAAAATAATATTTAACATTTTTTATGCTGTTCTGTTTTCTAAGCAGGCATTTGTCTGAGTTGGCTTAAAATGATTTAGGGTTGAGACTTGTGACAGACAGAGCACAGTCCAGAACCTGTGATGAAAAGAGCCAAATGGAAGGACTGGGCCACTCTGTTGTGGATAAGGTTAAGGTTCCACCTATTCGTTTTCTGATAGCTTGTGTGACTTTGTTTTATTTACAAACCTTGTAAATGTCCTGCTAGTGAGGAGTTGTAAATATAAATGAGGAATAATACAAACCAGTGTAGGATGTAGCAAAGTTTTACATTAAACATTGATAAAAGCTTGTTTTTAACAAGAGGACAGTCACTGGCAGAAACACAGTCCAGTGACGTCATATTTGAAAAGCAATTTATAACCTTCACTACTATGTCATCAGCAGTTCATTTTGACTTTTGGGTTTATTTCGACGTTCTCTGTCTGCATTCATTCTTTTCTGCCTATTTGTTTTCAAAAGGCATGAAAAAAAAACACTTGCACGGAACAGAGAACATGCAGTGTAAATCACAGTAGTCATGTTCACACTTTCCACTCTTTTTGCTAGACAATCTATTTTGCTTTATAATCCATAGCAATACAAACAAAGACACTCATCAGACAGAATGCACACATAAACAGGTGTAAAACTAGACTAATGACTCTTTACCATCCATCGGTCTCCAATCTTGTGTATATGAGTGTCTTGTCTCTTGTATGCACTGACTTTATATTATACAAGGAGTGTGATGAATGATGAATATGTGCATTAAACTCTCAATATGTTTGTTTGGAGGGTGAATAAATGATTAATTTTATTTTTGGGGTGAACTATTTTTAAAGTTTTGTTTCATTTCATTCATATTACACATCACACTAGATTTTGGAACAGTGCTAAAGTGTTGCAAACATGTGCACAACCAGTGCGCCATGACCTCAGCTACCTGGTTCATTTGTTAAAATGAATTTACTGCAGACAGTGCGGCAACTAAAACTCCAGATAATCATGATAAAATCATTGTTGTGTTCATAAAGTTACAAAAAAGAAAGATTCAGATGGTGTCAGATTGAGATTAGGTGCACACAACCATAATATAGATGTAGAGAGAGACAGGCCTAATCTTTGGGCTCTCTTGTCCACTTAAAAGGACACCCAGACACTGACCACAAGCCACCCAGAAGCTTGGAGTAGAAAGGAACACTGGATAATACCTGATAGCTAGTGTCTGACCCATAAATAAGCAAATTTACCATTTCTAAATATACCTCACACGCAGTTTGAGGCCCGCAGGAGTTTGACTGTGAGCCACCAGCACAGAAGAGGTGAAGATAAATAATCACAGGGAAATTCACTTTGTTAAAGCTTTCTTATGCTAAGAATGTGTGTGTTTTGGTGTAAATAAAAATGTGTCCGAGTGTTTATCAATTTTATTGCACTGAAACAGTCTTCTGTGCTCATGCTGCATAATAAACTCTTGCAGAATAACTCTACACACACCTAGTATTTCTGTGGCACATCACTCCATGTTTTTAGCCCATGTACAGGTCACTCTGCCTGCTCCTGTGGTGGTGCTGTGTTAGCGTTTCGCTGCACAGAGTGTAACATGAACAGTGGAAACACATTCTGAACCACAGAAACATGGTGATTTTTTATACACTTTGTCCTTCATATCAACTTTATGAAGCAACTTCCACTTGTTTGTCAAAATATGTGGTATATATGAGTCATAGTGAGTTATGGGTCCAGTAAAACTAAATCATTCCTTAATTATTTTGCAGATACCATTGTATACAGTGTAATCATTAAAACTGAAAAATAAATATCATAGAGACACAGACTGTAATAATGGACGGACGGACAGAAAGACAGGGACAATATTAGTAGCGTATTCATCCATGTCAAAGATTTGCTTAAGAGTCTACAGGAAGACACCTTACTAAAAACAGAAAAGCAGTCCTGTCCTGGTCCGAGACATACAGAGAAACAGACGTTTTAAAAAGGACATGACGATGTTTTTAAACACTTTTTTCTTTTCTTTTTAAAAATACATTTAAAAAAGGAAGAAAAAAAAACAGTCATTGACAGATGTACACTATCTTGAAAATATTGTGGTTGGTATGATTTTTTTTAATGTCTATAAAATTTATGTTTAAAAATACAATTAAATTTATGCTTTTGGAAGATGCTTTTATCCAAAGTGTATTGCATTCAAGGTACACTTCATTTGATCTGTTCTTGATTTCATTGGGAATCAAACCCATGGCTTTGGCGTTGCTAGCGCCATGCTCTATTTGTTCTACAAAACAAAACAAAAAATGCTAAAACATCATTTATATGAAATATTATTACAATTTAAATTTGTTTTCCATTGAAATATATTTTAAAATGTAATTTATTCTTGTGATTCAAAGCTGAATTTTCAGCATCATTACTCGAGTCTTCAGTGACACATGATCCTCCTGAAATCATTCTGATTTATTACTCAATAAATATTTATTATTATCAATAATGAAATCAGTTGTGCGGTTTAATCTTTTTGTCGAATGTATCATTATAAATGCCTTTACTGTCATTTTTTATCAATGCATCCTTGATAAATAAAAGTATTAATTGCTTAAAATAGAAGCATGACATGAAATAGTTAGAACAAATCCCTTTATAGCCTTCCTTTCCAATCCCACCATCTCTGCATTGTCTTGCAGATTTTGCCATTCTTTATTTTGATCCCTTTTTCTTTTCCTCTTCGAATCTGTCAGACATACCACGGTACCCATTTCACACAGGAATCCTCCATTCCTCCTTAAAACCTCTGACCACATAACAATGTTGAGCTCCTTTATCCCAGCATGTGCAGTCGAACAGACTGGACTTAAAACATGTGCACGGCCAGTAGGTGAAACACATAGTGGCTGTGAAAATATCTGAAAGAAAAAGGCAGCGGCAAAAAGAGTTTTTTAAATACCTTCCAGTGAAGATATTAGTTACATTCATCCCCCTGAAGACGCCGACCACAGCCTTCTCAAAGGGTGGCTGTGCCAGTGATGATATAGTGTCATGTTTCTGACCAGTTTCATGGTTAAAGATTTCTGTAGATTTTACTCTGGATCCAGTCAAAACCAGAGGATTCTTTACTACTCTGTTTATGTATTCAACTGTGTTGAGTCTACATGTCTCCTGAGACTAAATACTGTGCCAAGTTTACAGTAACAGGTGCATGCTAGATTAACCTGGCCAACGCAAGAGAAAGAAAAATAAAATGACTCTCCATAGACAAATGCACAGTAGAAACAGTCCATTAGGCTAGAGTCTCTCGCTGCCCCAGAGCGTGTGCTGATACTTCTGATTTGTCTATCTGCTATGGCGATTCTGCCCACAAAAACACAGAACCAGACACTCAGACGAACCTCCTCGATGCCCGGCTACTTCTTCATGCCTGGCTGGCACTACTGTCTGTTTGCATTGCAAACATGGAAAGGGAAGTTGTGCAGACAGCAATGTTCAGAGGGCTCTGTAGAAGGAGATTAACACATTTAGTTTGCACATAGTTTGCAATGAGTGTGAAAAAATATGCACACTTTTTCACACTTATTAATCCACATTTACAAGAATATATTTTAAAGCTGTATCTTTATCGTTATAGTTATCATTCTTGGTGTGAACGGGCCTTTAAGCTTACATATTAAATGATTCCGATTTAAAAAAAAGTTTACCCACAGTATCAATCACAAAGCAGCCATTCTGTATATTAATTATTAGTTATTCATTTAACTGGCCAATATCTTTTACTAAGTCTCCAAAGGAACATTTGTATGCAACATTTCCTAGGTTTACTGTTCTTGTTCAAACAATATGTCTTTGAGTTGAAGAGTCAACATTAGGAAATGTGCATAGGATATTCTTGGTTTATGAAGGGCAAATGCATGCAAAATTTCATGATTCATGGAACAGCCCTGAATAACAAAAGAAGATAAAGTTAGAGTGTACACTTATAGACAAAACAAACGTTTACATTTTAATTCACTTTACAAACTGAAAGTGGACGAAATTATATATTAAATATTGCCTTTTTTGTTAAGGTACAAGCATGCTAATGAAGGCAAATGGATAGTAAACTATTTTTTTCCCACAGGGAAATTGTAGCAAATGTCAGTCACATGACTAATATAAACAAAATTAGATTGTACATACAGTCTGGCCAAGAATAAACACTGCACCAATCTCCATATCATGTAAGTAGCTGCCAGAAAAGACTCATGGCGCCACCTTGTGACACGTAAGTCTACTACATACACACTCTCAGTTCGACTTTATTGATCCCAAATACAATTAAACTTATTTCTAATCAACAACAGAACACAGGGAAGCCACTAATTAATATGAATATGCAATGTAAACAAATAAATATTCTGAAATAAAAATAGAACGAACATCTAAAGTAACTGAAAGTCATTTTACATTCAATATTTATATTTAAGTTCGAAACATATTACTTCTTCAAACTTGTGCTTAATAAACAGTTAGAAAGGTTTACCACGTTATTCCTTTAACGACCGTTTAAACCAAACCGATCGAATATTAATATTAAACAACATATCTGTTTACGACAGTTTGCCAACATCCAATCACACAAAACAATTAATAGACTATTCCTCATGAGCCCAAAAAAAAAAGATAGAAAAAAATCAATGAATCCAATCAGACAATGATTGTAAAATAAATAAATTAATAAAAAAATTAAAAAATCCAAATAAAGGAAAAAATAAATAAAATACTAAATAAAATCAACAAAACAAACAACAACAACAACAAAAACAAGTGAAATTGGTGAACGCGTGTATGGAGCACGTGTGGTCGAAGCGTCAGAACTGCGGAACTTAACCGATTGCCAAAAGAGAAGTGTAGTAAAGAGAAGTGTAGTACTGAACATGTAAACACAAAAAGAAAAAACTGCAATAGTGCCAGGTCTCTTAGTCACGTACACGCAGAAACCCAACCCGTGTATAACTATTATAGCTGTCAACTGTACAGCTATATACATTAACTAGCCTACATTAACTAATAGTGTTCATTTCATTTTTTAGACCTATATCCATGAGTTGACATATTCTTCAAACACAAGCCAGTTTGCAATGTCTTCTATACCTGATTGTCTTAAATATGCTCTCCCTATCTCTCCATTACAGATCTGTCCATGCACCTGACCAAATATAAACTTCATGATTCTAGGCAGACAGACAGATTTTAGCGGGGAAGAGTCTCATGGTTTAGGCCAGGACAGACCAGAGGACAAACAGACACAGGTATAGAAAGAGAAAGTGGCTAATAACTGAGGAACAAAGAACAAAAACACCTGACCAACCTCTTTGGAAGCAGAGTACGTACCTAAGTGTTCTTTGCATTACATGTATAAGTTTAACTGTTTTGAACTGAAAGTGTAAAATATTAAGTGCACTGAAGTATTTCATTCTTTTAACAGCAGTAATGCAACTCATGACCCACAACGGAGATCTTGTTTGTCCTTGTGCAAGAGACATGAACTTTAGTCAAAAGATTAAAATACTCTCATCTAAATCTATGCCAGTTTTTTTTATAAATGCAGCATGTGTATAGTTTCAAGGGGGTTTAAGATTTCAAATAACATTCAGCGTTGAAGGACAGGAAAAAGGGACGAGATAAGCAACAGGCCACAGCCTGGCTAATATGAGAAACCATCTAAGAATATTACATTTTATATTTCATTTAATTTTAAACAGAGGTGTAGCAGAACATTTATGTAATATTTAAGAATAAACATCCTCCTCTAACTGTGTGAGGAGACAATACAGAGTTTACATGGATGTAATGGAGATACATGTCAGGTTTGGTCATTATTTGACCTCAAACTTTGCATCACCTTCACTTTTCTACTGTTCAAATCCATAGTAAATGTGCAAACAAGTGCATGACTTTTTCTGATATGCTTCCATTTTCACCTCATTCAGCTTTTGCTGCTGTTTCACGCTTTGATGAAAGCACTATTAACCTTTGTGACAAATAACACTGACTTAAAACAGTTTCATGGGTTTGTGAGCAAGCAGAAAGTTGCTACATTTGACTTTTGCACAACTTCTCTTGCAAAAAAAAATCAGCTGTAATTTTTTGCATGTTTTATACTATATTTAAAATGTTTTAGAAATTGATACTTGTATTCAGCATGGGTGCATTAAATTTATCTTAAGTGTTCCAAATTTTCTTCATTTCACATAAATGGTGTTCTTTCACACTTTCTATTCATCAAAGAGACCTGAAAAAATATATATAATGGTTTCTACAAAAATATAAAGCAGCACAACTGTTTTCAACATTGACAAGAAATGTTTCTTAAGCACCAAATCAACATAGAATTATTTCTGAAGATCGCGTGACACTGAAGACTGGAGTAATGATGCTGAAAATTCAGATTTGCTATCACAGGAATACGTTTCTATTTTGTATTATTACTTTGTAATATTATTTGACAATATTTACATTTTTCTTTATTTGTAATCAAATGAATGCAGTGAACGTAAAACAAAAAATATAACTGACTCATAATCTTCTCTATGATAATAATCGGAAGTGTTGCTGATTGTTTGTGCTTCAGAGATGGCGATGTCTCCCACTGTTGTGGTGGTCTGCCGGGCTCTTGCTGCTGCATCACAAGGGAGTCATGAAGGAGGAGGTTTGAGATGTTTTTTGGGGGTGGGCTAGATGAAACAGGGTAAAAATAAGCAGATGTTATCCAGTATGGATAGGCAAGTTCTCCTAAACAATAAAAAAAAAAAATATTTTGTAAGCAAATAGTTCTGGTGACTTAATGACTTCACGTTTTAAAAACCATAAATGATCAAATGAAATCATTTTCAGGTTATTTACATATTCATACAGAAAGAAATACTGACACAAATCACATCATTTAAAAACATTTGCGTACCAATCAGTGATTCTTTTGCTATATATTACACTCGTCAACATTTAAAAGATGTACTGTTTTGAATCATACACAGCAAGGACCTGGAAGATCCTGTCCTTCGTATTAGCCCTGCCTGGTGTGGGTGTCTGCATGGCAAACGGTTACATGAAGATGCAGGCCCATTCCCATGATCCCCCAGAGTTTGTGCCATACCCACACCTCCGCATCCGAACAAAGGTAACTATATTCTTGGGGTTTTCATTCAAAGCGTGCATGATGTGGACTTCTCTTAGATTCCTGTACAGCAGTGGTTCCCAGTCTTTTTCAACTCTTGGCCAATACAACCAAACACATGTTTGCACAGCCCACTGCAGAAAAATTAACTGACCCTGCTATTGTTGGGTTAATAACTTAGTACTCAGAAGCTAGATTGTTAACTGTCTTTATTGAATGAACTGGCAATGAACAAAAAATAACTCGGGCTGGCACCGCTCAGCAAAACGGGAAAACCAGATCCAGGCAGAGCTCGGCAGAGGGTAGGCAGTCAGAGGAGCAAGCAGTCAGGAGCGAACATGCAGAGCAGTGTTGAGAACTGGAGCACTGGACAAATCAAGACTAGAGTCAGACTCGAGTGACGAGCGCAAACTGAGAGCAGATATAGAGCGAAAAAAGAGAAACCAATAAGCAGCAACGCTGCATGCAACTGCTGCGTTTAAGGGAAAACTAAAACAAAGACACGATTTATTCTTAAACCAATCAGCGAGCTCGAATAATGAAATTAGTTACAATTTAATATTTATTTTTTGTTATTTAATTATATATATGAAATGTTATTATGTTATGACTTAGACATTTTTACATATATTAACAATATTATTTAATAGTAACTGGCGGCCCACCTGCAATACCATCGCGGACCACAGGTTGAAAACCACTGCTATACAGAAATAGTAGAAAATGTTGGTGCCTTTACATTTAGCAGATTTTTTTTACCCAAAGTGATAAGTGATCCACAGTGCATTCAGGATGCACATTTTGTTTTACCAGTATGTGTGCTCCTTGGGAATTGAACCCACAACCTTTTACACTGTTAACACAATGCTCTACCACTGAGCCACAGGAACTACCTTTACTTTGTAAAACATCCTACTAACATTGGACATGACACAAATGTTTTTCAAATAGTATTACCTTTCTTTCACAGCCATGGCCATGGGGCGATGGGAATCACTCGCTCTTCCACAATGCTCACACGAACGCTCTGCCCACTGGTTATGAGGGACCTCACCACTGAGCAGGACGCCCACTGCTGTCTCAACTGGCCATCCCCTCAGATGCCAATCAACACTGATGGACAAGCTTTTAACATTTATAACAGAAATAAACAACAGTTTTCACATTCATTTTATGTGTGTGACTTATTGAGAAAGGTCCCAAACATTACATGGATAAGACTATGAAGACTACAGAAAAGCTACCCCAGACACGCCAAATAAAAAGTCCAGGGCTAAACTGAGGAAAAAAAAACCTTGAAGAAATTGCTAGATAGGAATGAAACACAAATTGTAGACAACATTAATGCAGGGCTCATTTATTGAGAACCATCCTCTGCCTTCTATCAACATCTGGCCATTTCCATGATTCAAGTTCTCATATATACATAAAAAAAAAAAACTATGGCACATAACACACATCAGATAATCCAGGTGTCTATAAATGAATACAGTGCCATATACAAAAAAGAAAAATATAGCTAACATAAACAGCTCTTCTCCTTGACATTATATTATTCACACAACATACTGTACAAAAACATGTACTACGTCTGGATGCACAGTGATTAACATGGAATCGGCATTAAACCCTTTTTTGGCTAAATAAAATGAATAAATGTAGTAAAAAAAAACTATTTCAAAATAATAAAATATGTACAGTTGGTCATTCTACCCCATATACAAGAATGTCTTGGAAAAAACTAAATGTGCACATGAAAAAAGTAGGAATTAGAATGCTCCAAGTAATTTTTCTAAATATTTTTGATAGCTACTTGCTAACTGAAGTTTAATGAGAATATTTTTATTCTATAACATCTACGTCCCAAAAATCCAGTAATTCCCATTCCCTTTCGGTGTATTGTGTGTGCATTAAAGCAGCTTCTAAATGGGTTTACACCAACACTTCAGTACATTCATTTCACTATCCACTACTGTTTGCCCTCTAGCTGAGGGCCGTTTTGACAAGGTCGAAGATGTCCTGCCTCAGCCCTTTGGCGCAGTCTGCCTCTTGGGCCAAACGCATGAAGCAGTCGGTGGAGAGGGAGGGGTTAAGGGGAGCGGGATGGAGCCCCTGAGGCTGCAGCAGTATGGATAGACAAGCCTGGCCCAGTCGCAGGTACGAGTAGCGCTGTGAGAACCAGTACACTTGTGGCAGCAGAGACCTCAGCCAAGCTCCCTCAGTTCCACTGTCAGAAGATGATGAGGATGATGACGGAACCTTTTTGGAACTCTGACAGGATTTAGAATGTTGTTTGGAACACCCAGACACTTCAGTTTTAGTCAGCTGTGGTGATCCTTCAGGACCCCTGCAGACCGAACCTGCATCCATTTCGCTGGTGGTTGTAGTGACATCTTTCAAACAGCAATGTTTGGTCAGGCTCCTTATAACGGAGTAGAGAAGGTTCACACTTAGGTCCTCTGCTGACCGTTGTAAACCAGGTACTAAAAACCTACAAGCCCCAATCATCACTTCGGCCAATGGGGATTTCTGAAATTCCTTCTCTACTGTCAAGCATGATTCCACCTCGTCCTGTGGTCTAAGCAGCCCACCGGAGGCTAGAGAGGACAGAACAAGACAATTTGTATCATGCTTTGACATCTTGTCTTTGTTTCTGTCAGTCAAGCGACAGCCGTGTAAGTAGTGGAGAACCGGTAACAGCATCCCACTCTTTACATCCTTGATCCGGATGGCCTCACCTTTAGGTTTCTGGGCCTCCCCAAATCCTCCCATCAAGAGGGCTCTAAAATACTCGGACCCAATGTCTTTGGCTCCCTCTTCCCCAGTGACAGCCTCGTGACTGGCTAGTAGAACGGTTCCATCGTCAAGGAGGAAAGATAGGTCATGATTTGCCTTCAAGTAGGGACATGACTGGTTTTGTTGCAGTTGGGATTTGATATCCAGAAGTTGGGTTGTCTCTGTTCTGATCTGGCAATCTATGCTACAATTCTTTCTGTCCTCTTTGGAACTTGACAGCAGACTGGAGAGGCAGCCAATCAAAAGAGACACATACAGGGACTTAAATGTTAAAGAGGACGCTTGCTCAAGAGGATGCAACCAACCGGCAAGAAATGTCCTATATTTGTCGGATTGTCCATCTTCGTCACCATCGCCATCATCATCTTTTTCTCTGTGACAGCCAATCAGTTCGAGAGCTGCTGCCAGCCCTCCACTATCCAAAAGCAGCTTCTTCAGAAGAACTCTATTGCTGCAGAGGAATGAAAGAAGAAGGTGGTCAAGCCAAATACTGGGACATTCATTTTATTGTATTTCTATTACTTAATTTAAAAAGACATTAAAAATACAATTCCTACGTGTAACTACTCTAATACACCTCTTTTCTGATGATATTTAAGATATTTATTCAAGTTGACTTCAGTATTTTTGGTTGATGGTTCAAACTGAACTTTTCATGAAATGTCAAGCTCAGTTAAGGTTGGTGCAGCTCCATAATAACTTGATATCCATTAATTAATAATGCAACAGTCACAAGTAAAAATCCAATTCATTTTCTTCATTGGGGAATTGATTTTTAACAGTAACTAGACATACTCTGAGTTACAAGGTTGTTCATATTTTGTGTAGTTTTTGTTGAAGCAATCACCCCACATTATTTCAAAACATTCTGTTCAATAGCAAAATTCATGGTGAACAACTATGATTCCACAAAGAAATCTCTGCCAATCTGATAAACGAAACAAGCAAATCAAACCAAATGTACACATAAGCACCCACCCACTCCCATGACAACTTAAAAGAATTTGTGCGTACATATTTTGAAATAAATGTAAAATATATTGTTTGATATACACAATCAACATCTATAAATCAATAGTTTTATATTTCGCCATAATTTTTATTCTGACTACGTTGTTTGCAGTGCTCAATGGTTTGTCTGTCTTTTTGTCCGAATTTCTTCAAAAGAAAATCTGTAAGTTTGGTTGGCTTGATCAAAGGTATTTTTCAAAACGACAAAAACAACATTGTTTACTTTTCTATGAACTTGACATTTTTTAAATGATATCTTTTTTAAACCGCTAACACTCATATTTGTCATTGACCCATATATATTAAGCTTTAAACCAAATTAAAAAATAAACCCTGAAAGTCAGTTAGTCATACCTGTTAATCAGAGGCAGAGAGAGGACACAGTACAGCTTGTCAGATTCAGAGCCTGACAGCACGATGTGTGAAAGAACTCCAGTGCCAAATCCAGACTCGCTCTGAACCCTCAGATTACTGAGCAGAGTCAAACCTGAGGAGCCAGAAACATTTTAGCTTTGAATAAACTGCAGTCTTAAAGGGGTCATATGATGTGATTTCATCTTTCTCTTTGGAGTGTTACAAGCTCTTGGTGCATAAAGAAGATCTGTAAAGTTGCAAAGACTAAAGTCTCAAATCCAAAGATTTTTCTTTATTAAAGTCAAGACTAAAACACCTCGATTAAACACGCCCCCACATGTCTACGTCACTATGTGGAAATATTTGCATAATGCCGCCCAAATGTTCAAGCAAAGAAAGAAGGCTTGACTTCAGTAACCGCAGTTAGTGTTAAAGCAGCCGTGACAGGGAGATGCTGTGTGTTTCTAGGCGAAAGCAACAGCTCTTTATTTGGCCTTCTGAAAGTAGACGCATTTAGGAATCTTTAAGACACACATTTTATGGACGACCGTTTCGTGACCCTAGGAGAGAAGGTAATTCTGACTTTGCTACAACAATCTGGCGCTTCTGAATCAGCTACTGTAAGTATGTTTTGTTATTAGTTTAAGTGTTTGCTATTGACTGTTCAAATGCGAAGTTTTGCATGTTGTGTGTGTGTGTGTGTGTGTGTAAGAGAGAGTGAGAGGGTCACATAGTGGAGTCAGCTGTCTTAATCATAATCAATATGTGGCTTGTGTACTGCAAACACATATGAGATTCATAACTGTGTCATGCAACGTGGTTCCTCTTTCGGGCTTGAACTGATGGTAAAACTAAGCATATTATTAACTGTCTTTACATTTATTTTGAAAGATGAAGCTCATGATTATGGAAAGGGGCGTTACATTTCTTACAAGTGCTTGCAGTGTTCGGCCAATCACAGTGCACTGGGTCAGTTGGCCAATCAGAGCATACTGTGCTTGTCAGAAGGAGGGACTTTTGAAGAAAACGACCCGTTTGAGAGAGGCGGGGCATAGAGTAGGGTGACCATATGAGCCATTTTCGCAGTACGCGAACATTAAAGCATGTCAAAATATTGTATTACACCAAATACACAAAATAATGATCTTTAAAAAAAGCATCAGATGACCCCTTTAAATACAACATGAATCAATATGGTATATTAATAAAGTCACAAACCTAGTTGTGTGATTTTGCCTTTGACTTTTTCCGACTGTCTGTCTGTTCCTCCGTTGCGTCCCCCGATCTCCTCTCCTCTCACACACAGTCTCTGTTTGATCAAAGCCACGGCTCCAATTCTGACCAAAGCCTGGAAGCAGTTTGGGTTGCAGCTGAGGCGCCCAAGCATCCGAAAGGATCGCCCACTGGGGTCATGATGCTGGGTGAGGTAGTACAGCAGCCCGGAGAAAACATTTGTGTTGACGAGCGCTGTGCTGGGGTCTGAGGCGTGGGAGAAGCGTGACAAGAGCAGAAGAATTGGGGATTCTGGGGCCCAGGCCTCAGGGTGATAAGGATGTTGATAGACTGGGGTTTTAGACATCACAGGGGGGCTGTCCAGGGGGACCACACTATAGAGAGAGGAGCATGTAGAGGAGGATGAAGTGGAAGAGGTACGGAGCCTCTTTCTGGGAGGAGAGGAGATTTGGAGGGGAGATGAGGAAGGTTGCTCAGATTGAGGGGTGGAGGTGCAGGAAGGCTGTGAAGAGGAAGGCGACACTGGTACTGTTCGAGGAGATACTGAAGTAGAAGAGGAGGAGGAGGAGAAGGAAGAGTAGGGTCTGATGGGTTTGGAGCGGGCGGAGGGAGAAAAGTGGGGCGGACGCAAGGTCGAGATTTGCAAGAACTCAGAGTAAGGTGGTGATGGTGAGACGGAGGATTGAGGGCTGCCCCCAAAGACATCACTTCCACATGGAGATTCAGTCAGCTCACCCTCAGATGAGATCAGACCCTCAGAAACCAGCCAAGACCTGGAGGAAGAAGCACAGACAAAACTGAGCAACATACAAGCACTTTCTCCATAAAACACATAGATCAATGATGATTTACACAGCAAATTCCAAAATATTAAACTGAAGCTATATGATTGGCATCTTCATACTTCCAAAAGTTACTGGGAAAAAAAGGTTATTTTTAAATTAAAACATTTTGTTTATGAAAATGTGGCAAGAAAAGAATAACAGCAAGATATTAATGCACTAGTAATGTTTTAAAACTTATTGATAAATTGTCAAACATGTTTAAAAATATATATATATTTGGTTTAATTTTCCTAATCAAACAATTTTTTTATTTTTTTTTATAACTAAAACTAGACAGTAAAATTGACTAAGCTTGATGTGACACGAAAATTCAAAACAAAAAAGTTGTACAATTTAATGCTACATATCATATTACTGATCAGTGCTGTTAGTCTGCCTATTGTGAAAATATGGTTATGATGTTCATTTTAATATGGAAGATTTTGTATGTTCTGCTTTTGGTAAAACTATGAATAGCGGACCTGAGACTGAGGAAGCTAGAAGATCCCGAAGTCTGGTCTTTGCTCACATCCTCCCTCTTGTTCCCTTCAAGAGCTGAGAAGTCAAACGAGTCAAAAGACGAGGTCATCAGTTCAGAGCATGGAGAACTAGAGGACAGGCTGGCATCTATCTTTCCTGCGGTCGGTTCTTCTCCGTGAGCAAACTCAACCAACCGCTTAATCAGCAGGGGCACCAACCCGAGCTCCTGCAGCTGCTCAAGAGCAGATTCATCGTAGACAAAGTCCACGCAAGCTAGAAAGGCGAAGCGCGTGAGTGGATGGTTTTGATGAGCTGATAAAAAGCTGATCAGCACCTCCAGTCCCCCGATCTCCTTTACTTTGGCCCTGTTCACAGCCTCTCTGCAGCACAGGCACAGGGCCTTGAAGAACACACCCGACTTCAGAGGATCCTTCTTCACTTCCTCTGCGAACTTCTGAATGACTCCCAACGAACCGACCAGCGGCCTCAGGCAGCCTTGAGAGCACAAGTTAGCCAGAGTCTTCAAAGCTAGCTCTTCCAAAAGTTGACCACCTTCTCCTGAGGCGAGGAGCCCGAGCTGAGCCAAGGCCCCGGACCTGGACATGTCTCTGGCACACTCTGCACTGCAGCCTCTGCTGAGCTCATGAATGGCACGAAGTGACGCCCGTCGCAGACCTAAAGGGTACTCTGGAGCAATAAACAGAGCTAGAGATGGAAGAGCGCCTTGTGAAAGCAGCAGAAGTCGGTTGGCAGGCGTGTCCGAAAGGTAGACAAGTGCCCGGGCAGCAGATTGGACACATTCCACCTTAGCAGCACAGAGTTCAGGGGCTGGAGTCAATGAAGAGGGAGAGGATGGAGGTGGAGAGAGAGACAAGCAGAGCAGGAGAAGTGGAACACCACCTGAGAGAGAGAGAGAGAGAGAGAGAGAGAGAGAGAGAGAGAGAAAGAAATATAATGATTTTATGGTTCTGAGAGTTTTATATCTAACTGTATATAATGGAGGAGAAACATTTTTATTATTATATTACTTTTTGGGACTAACCTGCAGAGTGTATCTCAGCAGAACCCTCTGGGTCCATCGCAAGATTTCCCAGAGCTCTTGCTGCTCGATTTTGCACTGTCTCCAGAGAGACATTCCTCTTGAGGACATCCACTACAAAAAAAAAGGTCACATTTTATGATTATAACTATTTATGCAAACAAGCAGCATTTTTTGTTTCAAAGATTTTATTTTTTGCTGTGATCTCATGTGAGTGACAGATTGCTGGAGGTCATCAGAGAAGAAATGTCATTGCAAAGGGGAGAGGAAGCTATTATTGATATGATATGGCACATGAATTTATGATTAATGATGGATTAGTAGTAATAATGATATGCACTGATGAATAAATTATAATAATCATTGCAATATTCCAAAAATAAAAAGGACTATCAATTCTGAATTCATAAAGACTTTAAAAAGTTTATGTCATTGAGGGATTTCACGGTGCCTTTTTTTTTTTTTATGACCGCATATAAAAATAATATAAAATATGTGGAAAACCACTTCAGATGTCAGTATGCACAGTAACTGGTCTTTATGAAGCCTTTGAGTGACTTACCAACAATAGATACGCCATCAAGCTTTCTTACCTAAGAGAAGAAAAAATAATAAATGATCGTATACAAAAAATGAAAGCTGCATATATATATATATATATATATATATATATATATATATATATATATATATATATATATATATATATATTAACGCAAGCTATATATTAAAGCAGCATCTTCCTTACTTCTAGTCTTGTCTGTTTTTCAGTGCAGCAGTTCGCCAGGATGCTAAGTGCCAGGTCCAGAAACTTTCTGGAGCTTTCTGGTCGCCTGAGGAGATCCAGCAAAGGAGGGAGTCCTCCTCGTGATTGGTAGCGGGATATCCTGCCGCCACCTCCTTTGATATGCTGCATACGAATGGCCACAAGTGCCCTCCACTGACCAGCTTTAAGTCTCTTGTCTGCATCCCTGGCTTTGTCACCTTCAGTTATGGACTTATTGTCTGCTCCTGTCAGTCCACTGCTGTGACTGTCTTTTAAAGTGCGTGTTTTGGACAGCTGAGCCAAACACCAGGTCAGAGAGGATTCTGGGAGAGTGGTGGATGCCTCTGAGGTGCCGTTTAAACTTTTCGGAAATCGTTTAATTCCTTGTTCTGAAGGTTTAGACATGATGAACCAAGAGTCCAGAAGCACCTCCCCACCACCACTCCCTGTTTTGTAACTTAAATTAATTTATCTTCTTAAAATTGTAAGGTACAACAATATTTCAGTGTCATTAAATAACTTTGCAACAACACCAAACTCTTATTATATGTAGAATTACAAAAATAAAAAGAAAAGAACACAATAACTAATACAAAATTCTCCTATGATTGACACGTTCCATACACAGACAAACAAGCATTCGAAAAACTACAACTACCATGTTCATCAATTAAAGCAAGCCCAGAGCAATGGCTTCTGGGATATGAAGTATTTTACCCAATGCGATAGATTTCATTACGGCCTACAGTGGGAGGTAGGCCACAAACAAATAAAATCCTTGACAGTGCTGCCTAAGATTAGTATATTTGGGTGTATTTGGATGTTTCGATGAAGAGTGAGAAGGCTTCGTTAACTTTTCATCTTACTCACGTCCAATTTCCTACGCGCTACAAAGCGCAATCGCTTCAGATTTGCACTGGCGCCATCTTTAGTAGAGCAACAAACAAGAGAGTTTTTTTCCAGAAAGGGAGGGGTATTTGTAGACTCTGTCTCTTTAGAGCTTATGGGAGTTGTAGTTTCAGAATAGCTCAATTGTTGACTTTATTTAACACAAAAGATAACGGAGCAATAAAAACGGCATAAATTAATGTATGCAGACATTTATTTTGCGATAAAGAAGAAAACAGGCTGTGTGTTTTGACTTTCTACCTTGCCCGCTAAACACTTGTAAAAACAATGGCAATCATTTCCCACAATCCCCCGTCACACACTATGGCCATTTCCGGGGAAAGGCACAACAACACCCTGCTCGGCGCTGTCTGGTGCGAACGAAGTCGTTGTTATTATCATCGCTGTAGTCGACGCTCGAAAATAACTCATCGCTGGAGTTGTTAAAATCCACGATTAGTTGCAATAACGCTCGACGAGATTAATATAAAAGAACTGCAACATGGAGGTCATTGAGTCAATTGTCACAGACGCCATTGAGGTGGAAGACTCAACAACTACGGTTACGACTTTGGAGACCGAAAAGTCCAAAGCAGGTAAGATGTGAGTAAGTGCGTGCAGCAGTGTGTAAGTTGGGCATCGCCCGCGAGGAGGACACAGTGAGCCTGATGCTACAGATTGGCCTTCACACCAGGTTTAGGTAACTTAGAAAAGAAGCTTCAGACCTCCAAACAAAAGAATTATTACGGTATGTTTTAATTAGTGTGCATTCCTAATAGTTTTCTTTAATTGCGTGGAATATTTTCTAATATTTTAGATGCAATATGTATACACACATTTGTGCAATAATGGAACAAGTTGAAAAAAAGTAAAACAAATGTAAATTTTGAGTATATTTTAGATAACCTGAGAGATTTCTGTCGTTCCATTGTCCTTACAATGCTTCAAACAATTCATAAAGACATTAGGAAATCATATAAATTGAGCAGTTTAATCCAGTAAATCTTGTAAAGAGACACGATCACTTTATATGAAGAACATAATTTAGATTTTAATTCATTTATGTTATGCATTAGCCAAAATTAAATGTTCATCAATAGAGTGATGTTTCTTCAGAAAACTCAAATTACACATACACATATAAACTGAATTGTGATATGTTCTCAACCTTTAAAAGATTTAGTCTTTAAGTCTTTAAATATTAAATTTCCAACTAAATATCCATTTAGATTCTTTTTCTGAAATAACTAACAATCTTCTAATAATCTTTTTCGTTCAGAGTTTGTGTGGACACTTCAAGCTACATGGCATCTCGTCCACGTTCGTCTGGACATGGACCCAGAGTTCGACCAGCCCGTCTGCAAAAAGAAGAAGCTGTGGGAGACTGTGGCCGAGAGAGTGACTGCGAAGCTAAGAGCCGAGGAGGGCACAGACGTTTCAGTCAAAGCCTTCGAATGTGACCTGAAGTGGAGAAACATGTTGGCGACGTATCGCAAAAATGCTGAGCGAGCCAAGAGACTGGGAACCAATAGTGTTCACTGGGAGTTTTTCAAGGAGATGCATGAAGTGCTGGGAAGGAGCTACGAGGAGGTTGAGGCTCAGCGCAAGGCAAAGCTCAATGGCACCAAGCTGGGCAAGGCCATAGCCAGCAAACGATTTACTCCGATACTTCCCACACCCACCGCTACGGCTCCGCAGTTACCTAACGCCAGGCCTCCTCAGGATTTGCTGCAGCTGTACCTGGAGCTACAGGAGAGGAAACTGAACATGTGGGCTCAGCAGAAAGCGTTGGAAGAGAGGAAGATCGAGGCCATCAATAATTTGGCACGTGCCATTACTTGCCTGTCCCAGGACAATACCTTGCAAAACCCCAAAGAGGGTGTGTCGGACACCCCTGTATCCCAACAATAGGAATTAGTTGTGTGTTTATCATTGTCTTTTCAGCTAAGAAATTGGTTTTTATTTTTAGGGAAATGCCCGATATGTTGAACCCTTTTCAGATAATTAAAAAGACTTGAATTAAACAGCAACTTGTTGAAATATGCTTGGTTTTCCTACCCTTCATTATGAATTGCACAAATTTAAATGAGAAGATTAATTCATGTGAAATGAAAAAAGGAAAGGTTGTATATAGTATTTTTGTGTTTTAATAAAAATCATAGAAAATGTTTGTCACTATTTTTTTTACTTTAGTTAAAGCTTCCTTCATGCCGCCAAATAAAACTAAAGCTTCTCAAACATTTCCACTTTCGTTTAGTTTAAGTGGCAAAAAAAAAAAAAGTACAAATATTTTAAAAACTTGTTTCAATTGTTGCATTCATGTAAAATGAAAAGGAAAAATGTTACATTATATTTTTGTTTTAACCAAAATCATACAAAATGTCATATAATCAAAAATCCATTAATTACACACAGAATCTTAGAGTTTTAAAGTGATAGTACATCCAAAAGAGACAATCCTTTCATCATTTAAATGTCTTTCCAAACCCACAAGACTTTTGTTAATGTCGAATACACAAATTAAAGTATTTTCAGTGAAACCTTGGTCCATTCCATCAAAACTTTGATGGTTCAAAAACTTATTGTGGTGCTGCTTCAAATGTCCTGTAAAGCAGATTCACCACAGTCTCCCTCATTTTTACCCCAGCAGCATCTTTGCTTACCTCCTCCATGTTTTCTGGTGTGTTTCTCTCTATCAGTCCCTTTGTCATGTCCCCCATGTCCAGATAAACATTGTGTAATATACAAGCAGTCAGAACCACTGATTTCGCCTTGTCGTAGTTGCCCATATCCAAATATCTCAATTTCTTGAACCGCTCTTTTAAGTCCGCCACAGCCTGGTTGATTCGGCCCAAATGGTTCCCCAGCGATCTGTTGTAGAGGTTTTCCTGTGGGTTTTGACCTGGTGGGAATGGAGTAAGTATTTGTTCTGTGAGTGGGTATCCGACTCCGGCTATCAGGCAGGTTCCTGGAGGCACCATCTCAGGGTTTTGCCGAATCCTTTCGGCTAACGCACGTCCTCTGTCTTTTTCTGATCCTTTACTGATGTGACAGTAGATGAAGCGACCTTTGTCATTGCAGACCAGTTCCAAGTTCAGCCAGGAATCTGGATGTGGTTTGTTCTTTGGTCTCTTGGCTTCTGGAGTGTCACTCTCGCTGTATGGTTTGGCAACACGCAAGCGGATGGGGATGCGTGTGTCACCCAGCACGCCGAGCACTCGAGGGATACCTCTCTCTTCCAGACCTTCATTACAGCTGCAGAAGGGAAGCAGATGTTGCAGGGCTTCCTGTCCTACAGGGCAAAAAGAGAAGACAGCTGTATAGTGAGTAAACCTGCTTAGTGACTACAATAAGCAAGTGTAATTTAATTATCATTAATATACTATTATAATCTCTGTTATTATTTTGAATAAGATTTTGATTTGATACTTCTGTCGTCATTTAAATTTTAATGTTTTAGACTTTTTTTGTTTTGTTTTAGATTCTAGATATTTTATAGCCCTAGATTCTGAGATATAATAATTGTGTGGACTAATTAACCCTGTGGTACCTGTCGGCCACTGAATGACCCGATCCTTTTGTGCGGTCACTTGATCACAGAAAGAGAAGAAGATCCTGTAAATATTTCCCTTTTTCATTTGGAAACTAGAGGATACGCTGCAAAAGCTGATGCGTTTGGACAGGAGAGTTAGGGACAGGAGGACAGTGTGAGACGAGGACAGTCGAGCTCTTCCAGTCAATCGCTTCTTGCTTGTGTTGCAGCTTTGCAGAAAATGTATCACATACTGCAAGAAATAACAAAACAACATGATGAGAAGCAGTGCTTCTCAACCTTTTGAATTCTCTCTTTTTCTATTATAATTTGCTATAATATTTTATAATATTACTGTATATATGAGGCTGCATTTATTTGATAAAAAAATACAGTAAAACAGTAATATTATATATATATATACACACACACACACACACACTGTTTTTACTGAGTTTCTTATCAAATAAATGATAGGTCAAAATAAGATAATTATTTCAAAATCATTTTACATTTTTTAATAATCTTAATTACTCCAAACTTTTTTAGGTATTTCTAAATAAAAATATTTTATTAGGAAGAAATAAAGTAAAAAATATATTTTGCATTACTTTAAAATTAGACTACCTCATGAATATTTATGTTTTATTTTAATACTTGTTTTATCTTAATTTAAACCATTTCATGTTATATCGAGGCCCTTTGGTTGAGAACTATTGATGTAAAGTGAGAAAATGAATCATGAAAATCACTTTAATATATAAAAGAAAAGCACATGAGATAGCTAGCTGATCTTACCTGTACAGTACGATTTGCCCAAGTGGCTTCAGGAGCGCGTGCCCGCTGCACGGCTGTCCTGGACTCGGACCGCTGAGGAACGGCTTGTTCCGCCTCATCTGGTGGCGCTGAATCCTCCTGTTGAGAGGTCGTCTGCTCCTGGACCCGGGCCACCAGGTCAGCCTCTATCATCTCTTCCACTGCACGCTCCAATCGATGCTCAAGCTCCCAGCTAGACAGCTGCTCCAGTTCAGCCTGCATTGCGTCCATCATCGCCACGGTCTCTTCACGAACCTCCATCTGGAGTCAAGGGATGAAGCTAGCAAGTCAGCGTGTCTAAAAAAAAAACATACGTTAAACGTTGCTACAGAAATTCAACAGGGTAACTGGAATACATATCTCAGTTTGAGCAATAATGAGGGTAAAACCAGTCAGATATGTCAGTAAGTTCGGATCCAAGCATTAAAACTTCACCGAGCAAAATGAACGAACGAAGTAAACTAATATGGATAGCTCAACCAGTGATTGAGTCAACAGACAGACGCGATTTTGAAATTAGATAAAAGTGTTGAAAACTAAATTACTTAGTGGCGCGAACATATTAATTAAAAACCCATACCAAAACACGGAGAAGATATTTGAGTTGCAGGACCTTTAAAACAGACGACCATCTCTTTCCATTAGCTTCTGTTGTTAAGACAGATGTACGGGATCTACTGCGCATGCGCACCTTCAACACTCTGATTGGTCCTGGAAGATTTCATCTCTCCAAGTATTCAATAAATCACGCTTAAACCTACTATTATATTAGTTACTCATTAGTCCTAGATAACGGCAAAGTGATAATACAGTGACAAAAAAATGTATAGCAAAAAATAGCGTAAATTATATGTCTCTTTACGAATCTTTATTTTAGAGGGTAACGTTAGACTATTTTTCTCTTTTAACTTGTTCTCTACTAGACTCGGTCTGTATTTGATCGATACTAGTAGTGAGTGACTGGATCTCAATGTATTGGATTTAAATTTTTTAATAAAATGTTTTTTTTTAATTGCAGTTTCATGATAAAAATAATTTAATCAAATTCACGTGAAACCTGTTAAAATAATTAGCATTAAGCAATACTAATTTCTAAAACTCAACTCTTCTTTGAAAATAATTTAAGAACGTTTTATTAAAATACTATTTATTGAAACCTACTGTTTCGTATACTTGTTGATCAAGTCGTAAGCATATTTCCAGTATGTAACATTTCTGCTATTCAGCTAAGTAACTTACATCTCACTCTTTCATCAGTCAAGCCCTCCAAATACACTTAACTCATTACGAATCAATCAGACGTCCGCGTGCGAGACGGTTCTCTGTTCAATGAATCGTCAGTGATTTCAATCTAAATCGTTTGGGTTCACTGAGAAGTTCCAGGGCACCTAAAACCCCAAATATTACACAAGTCTTTGGGGAAGGTTTTTGCAGGAATGTGATTGTGTACCGTTTTCTGTGTACATTTTTGTGTGTGTGTTGCTAGGTTTTACTCATACAGAAACTGAAAATGGCATTGAAGTTGTTTTTCAACTAATTTCAGTAATATTTTGAAACACTTCTGAAAACTCTTAAGTGAAGAAAGCACCGTCTTGCTTTTCATATTTCCTATTTCTTGTAAATGTTCTTACCCTTAACTTTTGTTGCTCTTTTCTTTTGTTCTGTTGTGAGTTGTTATTCTGTTATATAACAATTATATCTGCATGTTTATAGATAACGATAAAAAAAACTAAAGCCCCAAAAGCGACACTATTGAAAAAACAGACGTTGAACATTAGACAAGGAGTGGAAAAGGGCTGATTTTAATTCATTCAAACTCAGTTACAGATACTGCAGCATGATTTTCCTTTCCGTTTTTAACTTATTGTTTGTTTGTTTGCAAGAGCACTGTGAAGGAACACTGCCGTCACTCAGAAGAATAGGGGGGAGTTTGCAAAAACATTAGGATTCTCGGTTTTGTTTTTTTGGGATGAACACAATGTCAGCATTTTTGTTAAAGTTAAACATTCACTTGTTCAAGCAACTGTGCCCAAAGGCTTCATTCGTATTGATCTTTACATTTTAACTTGATTCTTTTCCACCATTTAAATTGCCACACACACACACACACACATACAAAGAAAAAACCTCACTAGCATTTACACTCCCCTTTGATTTAAATACAAATTCAGGGAATTAAATGTCAATACTTAAGCTTCCAAACAAATATTCAAAAAGAAAGAGGCAGACACTAACCCCTCCAACACAAAACTGTAAAGAAACGTTAAACACACTTGTGGAAGCAACAATGAGATTGGAAAAATGTATTTACAATGACAGAATTCACCTTAACCATGTGCTATGTATTCATTTACAGGTATATCCTGACGGCATCCATGCCCATGCTGACGTTCAGCAAGTTCCATGTGCATTTACACTATATTATGTCGGTAACATGAATCGGTTCAGCCTATGGCCTTTTGCCCCCCAATAAAATGATGCAGGATCTAAATAAGAATTATAATATCAATACTCATTAACACACAACAGTATACTGTAAATGCGATCGGTAAAGTGGGCATCTGAAAAACTTTACAGCCCCAAACACAAACCCACCCCACCCCTAACAGATTGAAACACACAAAAAGCACAAAACGTTCAACTCTCCAAACATAACATTTGCATGAATTAAATAAGATGCACAGGTTTAAATACTCCGCTATCTAACCACCTCTGACGGGTGACTAACAGCTGTCTGACAAATGAGCAAATCATTCAGAAAACAAGGGAAACGTTGTCAAATCAAAATGTGCCTGTGCCAAATGGGACGTTGTGATTGGTGGATTAAGCTGTAGGTGAACTGACAGTGAACATGGGAAGGCTTTGCGGCATTACAGTGAGAGTAAGCTGCTAGTGCTCTATGGGACGTGAGGAGGAACAGGGAGAGCGATTCAAATTCTCAGCAAAGTTACGATATCACACAAGCCCACTCTCACTCATGCTCTTTTTGTAATTCAATACACACCATCATGTTAAAACACGTGTTTTGCCTGTCCACTGTTTGGGACACTCTTTACCCCCCCCGCCCCCAACCCCAACCCTTTATCAGCAGTTCCTCCTTCACTGCACGGCTTGTTCGTTGGCAGTGCTGCCCGAGTCTTGAGGCTTCATAACATCAGGAAGCTCAGGAGGGCTAGAGAAGGCCTCTATTCTTAGAGGCTCAAAAGCATCATCTGTGATAAAAGAAACAGACATGGCAGGCAAATTCAGATAACAGATATCACATAGCGGGATAAAAAACAAGCGATTGAAACAGGAGCTCACCGCTGATGCGAAAAGCCAGTCCTACTGTGGCCGGAGCCTGAGGCCTGGCTGTCTGGTTTGTGAACCCAGAGTCTCCGAGAGTCTTACTGTCTTCTAGCAGCATGTCATCCTGCAGGACATGAAGAGATTGTTTAATAAAGGGCATAATATACTCAAAATCACTTCAACTCTAACTAGTCCACAACAGCTTAATTTAGATTTGTGTGTGTGGTCCTTCATAAATTGGTCATTCTTGTTGTGCAGTGCATGTTCCCACTGTTATTGTCTTAATACACAGGATAAAGTATTAAACTCACAATTTTTTAAAGAATGTAATACTATTAGTTTGTAGAATTTGATCTTAATTTTTAATGTAGAATGTGTTTCATACAAAAAATGTATTCCTGGGCATGCTGTTTAAAGTAATTCGATTGTTTTTCACTTTCCATTCTGTTAATCCTGTAAATGTATCTGGTAAATCTACGAGTCAATAAATCCCTGAGATAAAATGGGTGGGTTTTCTTAGCTTAAGGGGTTTGAGCTAATATTAGCAAAGGATTTGATTAATTCTGGGATGTTTTGTGGTATTAGTTTGTGTTACACACATTAACCTTACTATTCAGAAAGAAGACTCTTATGTTCACCAAGGCTGCATTTATTTAATCAACAATATAGTACAAACAGTAATGATTTGAAATATTAATACAATTTAAAGAACATTTCTATTTTAAAATATTCTCAAATGTAGTTTAATAATGTAAAGAATGCCGTTTTGGAGTTTTATACTCCAGTCTTCAGTGTCACATCATCATTAAAAAATCATTCCAATATGCTGATCTGCTGTTCAAGAAAAGCTGTTTTTTTTTTTTACAGGATTCCTTGAATAATATAGCTCAAAAGAACTGCGTTTGTTTGATAGAAATCTGTTGTAACATAAATGTTTTTACTGTCAGTTTCGAACAATTTCATGCATCCTTGCTAAATAAAAGTATTCATTTCTTTTTAAATCTCTTACCAACTCCACATTTCCTAACATTATCTGGAATGTTTTTATTACTACATACCAGGAATGACCCAACTACATACAGCCTTCAGGACATACTGAAAAGAAGTGTAACATTATGTAATCATTTCTAGATCAATGAATAATCGTCATCATCAGAACTTTCTTTGCTGACCTTATAAAGTCTCTGATCCTCTGGCGCTCGCTTTAGGATGCCCTCCACAATCCGCTTCAGCTCGTAGACTGTGGTGGACTCCTTAGCATCTGTGAAGATGGTTGTCTTGTGACGTCTGATCATCAAAAATACATCCTGAAAAAACAATAAAGAGAGTCAGATATTCAACTTCCAATCCAATCTCATTATCGTATCGTAACACTTCCTGATCTATACTAAGATCAACCCTCCACAAAATTCAACTCATGGCTCATTTAAACCCTACAGAACATTTAATGTCCTTCACACAACACAATCAAATATAAATAGTATTAGACGAATAATAATGATGAATGAAAACAAACAACTAACTTCTAGAACTCAACTCCAAAGCGGTGTTTGTTGTAATTCACTGGTGGAACAACCACTGGCTTTTGAAATGAAATAATGAAGAGAAGAGCAGATGGTGAGCAGCTGAATCAACGCGCTGAGTGCTGATGAAACGCTGACAGCTGCAGTTGTGTTGACTTGTTGTTGACTTAGTTACTAGCAACACCTTGAAAATCCAGCGCGTTTTGTTTATACCAACAGATAACCAGCATTGCGAGGGGCTGAAAATGCAATAATATAATAATACTAACCGTAATCATGATTAAACAACGTATAAAGACGCCGCGTTATTGCAAGTTGTCTTTTAAAAATGGACGTGCAACCCGGAGCTAACGTTAGCAACTGACGTTACGACAGGACAGAAACATGCAGCGACCAATCTGCGCTCGATAGTCTGTTTATTATTCGTCAATATTTATCGATTTATAAGGACTAGATGAGCATCTAAAAAGGCACAGCCCAGAATGATCAATGACCGGACCGTTCCTTCATTATGAAGCTGTCATCCAATCAACATCGCGGTAAACAGCCCCGTCTCGGCTCCAGAGGGTGTGCAGCTCATATACAAATACAGAAAACAAACCGTGTGCTCATCGCTTTATAATATTGGCTGACCAGACCGGTCGTCGAGCGCAATGTACTCCCAAACTAATTAGTAACACAAGTAGATGGGGCGAATTTAGCAGGAAATGTTAGCCGGGCTGCTAAAAATATTGCGAAACAAAGAGGACTGTGTAAAGGCTGCGTTAACACGCGCTAGCCGCTTCAGTCATCAGCTAGCTTGCTCATAACCCTTCACAATTACATTTTCAAACTACAAAACGAAGAAATACGTTTGATCTAGGTTTCATTTGCTTCCTCACTCACCATGTCTCTACGAGTGTTTCGCTGACTTCTTCCACTATCCCACGCTGCACTGCGGAAATCAAAGCGCTCGAGCCAGTCCTCCACAGTCCCAGACGTCTTTGCGCGAGCGGCGTGAACTCTTTTCTGTGCCGGAGACGGTCGCGCCCTAGCGGCCTCACGTCATTCAACACTTGTTGCTCAGACACAAACCATTTTAATACAATTTTAATGTACAGCTTTGAAAAAGTAAATCATTGTGCATTTAGTTATTATTTATGGTGTAGCATCAACAATTGTTTTCATTTGGATTAATGGAAAAGCCGCTTACTGAGCTGTTTAGTGTACAGAAGTTATCTGGAATTGTCTTGTAAATACAAATGGATATAAAACATACAAAGACAGGACAACAACAGGAGTATAAACAGTTCATTCTGAGCAAGACCTTGATGGAATAAACTATGATGTTGGGTCAACATTATAAAAGGTTTATTTGCAGAAATACAATAGCCACACAATATCCTTGGGATTGCCTGGAATTCATAGGAATATTTGTGGATTTATTAACATTAGATTATCTTTGCCAGCTCAATCTGGTCAAAACAGTTATTTATAAAACGTATATTGAACCAAAGAAAAGCATATCTTTTCCCACTCCTTTCCAAGTTTGTCATTTTACAGATAGTACTACTCTCCTTAATACCTTTAATGGTATGTATTCACAATGCAGCAAACAATTTCTATATGAAAATCACAAATAGCATCTCAGTCTGGGTCTCTATGACTTTAATGTCTCATTATTTTTCACTGGACCTAAGGTTTGAAGTCATATGTTGGTTACAATAGGCACACTAGCAACAGAGGAAACAAAAAACCCTGTTTTTTTTATTTATACAATCTAATGACAAGGTACAAAAACATTACTACACAGTAATAACATAAAACTGTTAATTCACACTGCCTACCTGTTGTTGTTTTTTTCTTTCACTTTATGAAACAACAACAATGCAGTCCGCTGATTCTCCTGTCCTATAATGGTTTCCTCAAAAACTTTAATTTCTATTTTACTAAAGAAAGAAAGACGTGAACATCTTGGATGACATGGGGTGAGTAAATTATCAGGAATTTTATATTCTGGAAGTGAACTAATCCTTTGACTTGTATTTCGACCATTAGTGGGTTTTGACATGAGGCAGAGTAAATGACAAAAAAAAAAAAATGTTAACTCATTTTTGAGTTATTGTGGTACTATCCCTTTGTTCCCCCTTTTAAGTCTAATTTTCAATGTTTAAAAATGTAAAGACATTATGTTTTTATTTAGACTACTGTTGTCTTTTTTCTATAGTTTGATAACTGAAGCTAAGGTCACAAAAAATGATAACTCACCTAGCTGTATTTGCGCATATTTAACGACTTGAGTTAATGACTCACTCATAAGAGAGACATGTCGCCATATTGGTACACAGTGTTGGTCTAGTTATTCAAATAATGTAATATATTACTATAGTACTCCTTTCAAAAGTAATATTGTTAATATTACTTTCTGGCAACAGTAATTAGTTAGACTACTAGTTCCTGCAAAAGGTAATATTACTACAGTAACTAAGTTACTAACTATTACTGCCCAACATTGTCGGTATGAATCTTTGTGGTCAACGTGTTCAAATGATTTGAGTCACTGGAATAAACTAAACTCCCTACCACTACGTTACCTCAAAAAAGCAACAGGGCACACAACAACAACGTGTGGTGACAACAGTCCTGTGAATGATTACAATACTTCAGAATCATGATTGTATTTTTTGACCTCACACACAACCTATTTATATACACAAGAACTAACATACAAATACGTGTGCATATATGCCTGGCGAAGCTGTAAGTTAGCATGTCTGATCAGCACAATATTAAAACAGCTGTTATACGTGTGTATGTTTTGTTTAGGGGACTTTACATCGGAGGATTACTTGGAACTTGCAGTAAGTTACTTAAAATAAACATCTAAAACTTACATCAGTTTCACAAGCGGCCCCATCTGCTAAAAAAGGTGGAATGTTATTTTAAAATCATTGACTTTATTAATTCATTTATTTATAAGAAAGGAAACGAGAGCATTGTCCATTTATTTTATGATATTTTTTTTTTTTTTTGGTGTGATTTAACATTTTTAGTTAAAATAATACAAACTTTGAAATTTGACTTATAAAACAATTGTTTTATTTTTAGATGATACTTATGTTTAATTTAAATGATTGCATATGTTATAAATGTACTAAATCACAAAAACCTACTTTACTGATTTTTAAATAGTCACGACCTTCATACTTCAACATCAGAATTAACTTTGACTTTAAATTACTGTTACTTTTTTACTATTATTTTCTTATGTTTATCTCAGTATTTGATTTGTTGTGATTGCTTTTTTGATGCATTGGTTCATCAGAATGTCAATTTATATTATTTTAAAGTGTTGGAAACAATAACGAATTACATGTTAAACTAGTGAGCTCATATGATATTCACAGCATTGTTATTTATGGATTTTGTTAAATCTGTATTAAAAAGAAAAACGATAAGGAAGAACAGTTTTTCCTCCTTTCATTTTGACACTTCCTCCTCCAGTCCAGTTAGTGGCAGCAACGCGCCAAAAGGTGGCTTGCCAACATTACAAGAATAAGACGATGACAACAACAACAAGGCAGCCCAGTAAATGAGAGACTGAGGTGAAATGCAACTTTAAAGATGATGTTTATTAAAGAGGAGAGTGAGGACACGTGTGATCCAGAGCCCTACAGAATAGATAGTGTGCACGAAGAAGGTTTGTGTCCATTTTTGACTTTTATTATTATTATTTAATCGTTGTGGAACCAGTTAGAGCTAATCTGATAAAGAATATAAATGACTACAAAATGCATTTAAACCAGTTTTTCTTGTTTGTCCTGCATGGGTTGATTTTCGGTAATTTATTGTTGTCTTTCCGGCCTAGTGAAAGTGAAAGAGGAAAGTAAAATTCTGAATGAAGTGGAGGAGAAACATCAGCATCAGAAAGCTCACGATGTCCTCACTGGAGAAAGTTCACTGACTTGCTCTCAAACTGAAAACAGTTCCTCACAAAGCAGCACTCAAACAACAGTCAGAAAGACTTTCACCTGCTCTCTGTGTGGAAAACAATGTGCCCACAGAGGTCACCTGAACGATCACATGTTAACTCACACCGGAGAGAAGCCGTTCACTTGCCCTCAGTGTGGAAGGAGATTCTCCCGCAGAAGAAAACTTAATGATCACATACTAATTCACAATGAAGAGAAGCCTTTCGTCTGTCCTCAGTGTGGAAAGAGGTACAAACGTAATGAACACTTTCGAAGTCACTTACTAAGTCACGATGGAGGCAAGCCCTTCACCTGCTCTCAATGTGGAAAGAGTTTCAGTTATAAACGAAGCTTTAATGATCACATCAAAGTTCACACTGGAGAGTGTCTGCACACGTGCCTTCAGTGCGGAAAGAGCTTCCTGAATAAAGGACATCTTAAGGATCACATAAAAATCCACAGCGGAGAGCGGCCTTTCTCTTGCTCGCAGTGTGGAAAGAGCTTCATCAGTAAACGAGACGTTACATCTCACATGAGAGTTCATACTGAAGAGAAGCCTTTTAAATGCCTTCAGTGTGGAAAGGGTTTTGCGTGGGCAAGCTGTCTGAAAATCCACAAGCGCCACTCTCACTCGGAAGAAAGGGAGTTTACCTGCGAGCACTGCAATAAAACGTTTGTTTTAGAGTCGTACCTAAAGAGACACTTGAAAACTCATCAAAACGAGAAACCCTTTGTCTGTTCGTTTTGCGGGAAAAGTTTTTTATGGCTCCTGTGCTTCAAAGCACACCAGAAAATACACGAGGGTGTGAAAACCCATGTTTGCTCCGAGTGTGGGAGAGCCTTTGCTACTGCCAACTATTTGATAAAACACCAAAAGGTCCACACCGGAGAACGGCCGTACATGTGCTTATACTGCGGAAAGAGTTTCAGTAAGAAAGCAAACCTGGAAGAACACGTAAGACTGCATACTGGAGAGAAGCCGTACACCTGCACTCAGTGTGGAGGCAGCTTCACCTCAGCTAAAGGTCTAAGTTATCACAGAGGAAAGCAGTGTTCCCAAAGTGTGCCAAATTCATGCTCCGTTGAAATCCAGATAGTGTCAGATATGCCCAAAGATTGCATTTCTACCAAAAAAGCAATTACATCTACAACATTAAGTGGCGAATAAGCCTTCATTCAATGTAAATGGCAGCAGAAAGTCTGTGCATATAGTACTTTATTGTTAAAGAAAACTTAAGGTAAAGAATTAAATCTTAATTTTTTCATAACACATAAATGTAAATGTAGACCTTATGTAGCTCTGCCCCGTCGTCTTCTGTCTTCCCACAGCGTGAAGAACGTATGGGTCGTACCACTCGTTTTAAAATCTTCCCGGTCTACTGACATCTGCATTGAAGATTACAATGCACGTGGTAGCTTCTGATTACTCTATAATAAGTAAATCCACTTCAGATAATTACTTTTCAACAGTGATGCTACAGAGCTACTGCAAAAACAGAAGTTCAAAGAAAATAATCTAAAGATGGCTGTGCACTTGTTTCTCTCACACATATGGTCTATAGATATATTATATATTTAGAAAGGGCCAAGCAAAGTCAGTACAGACGCCTAGTAATACATAGTAATACATAAATAAAACAAGCATTTTTGTGCATATATATATATATACAGGTCCTTCTCAAATTATTGTTTTAATACTGATGATTTTGGCATACAGCTCATGAAAAAACCCAAAATTCCTATCTCAAAAAATTAGCATATTTCATCCGACCAATAAAAGAAAAGTGTTTTTAATACAAAGAAAGTCAACCTTCAAATAATTATGTTCAGTTATGCACTCAATACTTGGTCGGGAATCCTTTTGCAGAAATGACTGCTTCAATGCGGCGTGGCATGGAGGCAATCAGCCTGTGGCACTGCTGAGGTGTTGTGGAGGCCCAGGATGCTTCGATAGCGGCCTTAAGCTCATCCAGAGTGTTGGGTCTTGCGTCTCTCAACTTTCTCTTCACAATATCCCACAGATTCTCTATGGGGTTCAGGTCAGGAGAGTTAGCAGGCCAATTGAGCACAGTAATACCATGGTCAGTAAACCATTTACCAGTGGTTTTGGCACTGTGAGCAGGTGCCAGGTCGTGCTGAAAAATGAAATCTTCATCTCCATAAAGCTTTTCAGCAGATGGAAGCATGAAGTGCTCCAAAATCTCCTGATAACTAGCTGCATTGACCCTGCCCTTGATAAAACACAGTGGACCAACACCAGCAGCTGACATGGCACCCCAGACCATCACTGACTGTGGGTACTTGACACTGGACTTCAGGCATTTTGGCATTTCCTTCTCCCCAGTCTTCCTCCAGACTCTGGCACCTTGATTTCCGAATGACATGCAAAATTTGCTTTCATCCGAAAAAAGTACTTTGGACCACTGAGCAATAGTCCAGTGCTCCTTCTCTGTAGCCCATTTCCTGCACACGCCTGTGCACGGTGGCTCTGGATGTTTCTACTCCAGACTCAGTCCACTGCTTCCACAGGTCCCCCAAGGTCTGGAATCGGTCCTTCTCCACAGTCTTCCTCAGGGTCCGGTCACCTCTTCTCGTTGTGCAGCGTTTTTTTTGCCACACTTTTTCCTTCCCACAGATTTCCCACTGAGGTGCCTTGATACAGCACTCTGGGAACAGCCTGTTCGTTCAGAAATTTCTTTCTGTGTCTTACCGTCTCGCTTGAGGGTGTCAATGATGGCCTTCTGAACAGCAGTCAGGTCGGCAGTCTTACCCATGATTGCGGTTTTGAGTAATGAACCAGGCTGGGAGTTTTTAAAAGCCTCAGGAATCTTTTGCAGGTGTTTAGAGTTAATTAGTTGATTCAGATGATTAGGTTAATAGCTCGTTTAGAGAACCTTTTCATGATATGCTAATTTTTTGAGATAGGAATTTTGGGTTTTCATGAGCTGTATGCCAAAATCATCAGTATTAAAACAATAAAAGACCTGAAATATTTCAGTTGGTGTGCAATGAATCTAAAATACATGAAAGTTTAATTTTTATCATTACATTATGGAAAATAATGAACTTTTATCACAATATGATAATAATTTTGAGAAGGACCTGTATATATATATACTTTTATTTTATTTTATTTATTTATTTATTTATTTTTTATAATTGTTATGGTCTTGGTCAAAAGTATGTACAAGCCATGCTGATGATTCAGTCTAATTTAAAGACCTAACTAGCTGTAGAGAAAAGAATATACTAAGCATTAAAAATAGATTCTAAAGCTTGTAAGAATTTTTTTATTTTTTTTAATGAAGCACTTTTTTTCTTTTTCTTTTAGTGCTACTCTTTCATTGAATTAAATATAGAAATTTAAGTATTTACAAAATATGATTACTCAGACTCTTTGGCATGTTACACAGAATTAATTACTCGTGTTTGTAAATGTGTAATGTACTGTAATAAAAACAATTGAATGAAGGGTATCGTGTGTCTGGTTCATGCGGTACAACAGTAGGTGGCGCAAGTGCGGTATTTAAGTTTGCCAGCCTTTCACTTGCCCTCATTGTGAAAAGAGTTTCATAAATAAATCTCAAGATGAAACACAGATGAAAATTCACATTAAAGAAAAGCCCTGTATGTGTAATCTGTGTGAAAAGAGTTTGACATGGGCAAGCAATTTTAAATATCATCAAAATAAACATTACATTAAAAAGGGCAAATACAATTATATTTTGTATTTTTACTCATATATGATAAACATATGTGATATTCTGTTTATCAAAACAATAAGGTTCATCAAGTTAGTGTTTTTGCTTGGCTTTGAGGTTATGTAAATTTTGGTTACTTTACATTCAATTTATGCATGCAAATTAATAAAGTGTTGAATGGAAATTGGTCAGTTCAATTAAGTATAGATTTTTTGTAATAACTACAAAAATCAAAATGGGCAAATGTGTGACAAATGTGTCAGAGAAAATAGTTTTTTTTTTTTCTTTTTTGCAAAACCATGTGTAATTTTGTTGCAAACCAATTTTACAGTTATTTCATAATGAAAAACAGTAGTATATTTATAGAAAAAAAATAATAATAAAATATCACAGTTGTGGGAACTTTGCATTATCATTTAAGAAAAAACGTGGCAGCTGCCGATGCCACCGGAAGTGCGCCTGCATCTCGAAGTCAAGTCTGAAATGTGTGATTTTAGTCGAGTTTAATTCATACAAGTCTGCAGAACCAAATACTTTTGACAGATAGTTGACATCAGAATATTGCACTCATAATGCTATCGTTCCATATTCGAAAAAGTGTTATTACTTATAAAGCCAATTGAGAGCATAAACAAAATTTTGGTGACAGGAACTAACGTTTCAACAAAACTCACTTTGACAGAGGTGTTACGAACTCCTGTCTAGGGCTGGGGAGCTAGTAACTTTTTTAAGGAGAGGGAACCAGTGCAACCCAGCCTCCTGTCCCAGAATCAACACAAACACCAATGCAAATTAATAATTTTAATTTGAAAAGAAAGAAAAATGAATAGAAACAGAAATCTCAAAGTATTAACAAAACATATAGGGAACACAGACTTCAGGGGAGAGGTAGGCCAAAATAACAAACAAAACCAAACTAACACAAGAATATTTAAAAGATAACTGTTGTAACCTTACTGGTTATTTCGGATCCAACCACACACAGACCAGATTCAACGTTCTCCATCTTAATCTTTACTTCCCTTGTGTGTTTTCCGTAAGCACGTTGATGACGTCACATCAATACACAACAATAACCTAGAAACAGATCATCCAAAAATAAAGTACACAAAACTTCCCTCTCTTCCTGTCTGTCCATAACCAGGACAAAAGAAGTACAAACAAAAATGGCACCCTCCTCCTACACATACAGTCGTGGCCAAAAGTTTTGAGAATGACATAAATATTAGTTTTCAAAAAGTTTGCTGCTAAACTGCTTTTAGATCTTTGTTTCAGTTGTTTCTGTGATGTACTGAAATATAATTACAAGCACTTCATACGTTTCAAAGGCTTTTATCGACAATTACATGACATTTATGCCAAGAGTCAGTATTTGCAGTGTTGGCCCTTCTTTTTCAGGACCTCTGCAATTCGACTGGGCATGCTCTCAATCAACTTCTGGACCAAATCCTGACTGATAGCAACCCATTCTTTCATAATCACTTCTTGGAGTTTGTTAGAACTAGTGGGTTTTTGTTTGTCCACCCGCCTCTTGAGGATTGACTACAAGTTCTCAATGGGATTAAGATCTGGGGAGTTTCCAGGCCATGGACCCAAAATTTCAACATTCTGGTCCCCGAGCCACTTAGTTATCACTTTTGCCTTATGGCACGGTGCTCCATCGTGCTGGAAAATGCATTGTTCTTCACCAAACTGTTGTTGGATTGTTGGAAGAAGTTGCTGTTGGAGGGTGTTTTGGTACCATTCTTTATTCATGGCTGTGTTTTTGGGCAGAATTGTGAGTGAGCCCACTCCCTTGGATGAGAAGCAACCCCACACATGAATGGTGTCAGGATGCTTTACTGTTGGCATGACACAGGACTGATGGTAGCGCTCACCTTTTCTTCTCCGGACAAGCCTTTTTCCAGATGCCCCAAACAATCGGAAAGGGGCTTCATCTGAGAATATGACTTTGCCCCAGTCCTCAGCAGTCCATTCACTATATTTTCTGCAGAAGATCAATCTGTCCTGACTCCCTGTTTTTTTTTTTGGAGAGAAGTGGCTTCTTTGCTGCCCTTCTTGACACCAGGCCATCTTCCAAAAGTCTTGGCCTCACTGTGCGTGCAGATGCGCTCACACCTGCCTGCTGCCATTCCTGAGCAAGCTCTGCACTGGTGGCACTCTGATCCCGCAGCTGAATCCTCTTTAGGAGACGATCCTGGCACTTGCTGGACTTTCTTGGACGCCCTGAAGCCTTCTTTACAAGAATTGAACCTCTTTCCTTGAAGTTCTTGATAATCCTATAAATTGTTGATTTAGGTGCAATCTTAGTAGCCACAATATCCTTGCCTGTGAAGCCATTTTTATGCAACGCAATGATGGCTGCACGCGTTTCTTTGCAGGTCACCATGGTTAACAATGGAAGAACAATGATTTCAACCATCACCCTCCTTTTAACATGTCAAGTCTGCCATTCTAACCCAATCAGCCTGACATGATGATCTCCAGCCTTGTGCTCGTCAACATTCTCACCTGAGTTAAGACGATTACTGAAATGATCTCAGCAGGTCCTTTAATGACAGCAATGAAATGCAGTGGAAAGGTTTTTTTGGGATTAAGTTAATTTTCATGGCAAAGAAGGACTATGCAATTCATCTGATCACTCTTCATAACATTCTGGAGTATATGCAAATTGCTATTATAAAAACTTAAGCAGCAACTTTTCCAATTTCCAATATTTATGTAATTCTCAAAACTTTTGGCCACGACTGTAGACAGTAAAAGAAAGAGCGAAATGCGAAATTTTTCGCCTGAGCCTGCGTTTCCGGTCTGACACATTTGCATGCGTATGAATGGAAGTCAATGGAACGAAAAGTGCAGTGTGACCACCCCTTCACAAACATAGTTAAAGCTAAATAAAAATAATCAATGGTTTTAAACAACTTCAGTATCTTTCTGCTCAAGAAAACAACAAAGTCCTGAGTTCACTTAAAAATATATCAAACAAAAATCGAAAACCAAATGAATATGAGCAACCAGGAGGAAGAGTAGCCCTGGTGGGAAAAAAAAGTCTCTCTTTTCTCCATAGATCCACCTCTTCTTATATTTCTACTCCTTCCAATCATCATCCAATCAGCCCAGGCGTCACCAGATTGAACACAGCTGATTGGAACACCTGTCTCGTGACGAGGAAGAGAGAGTGGGAGAGGCAGTTGATGTTTGTTTTACAGTATACAAGTGACTCATAAATGACCATGCAAAGAGCCATTTAGCTATTTGGGCTACAGGAGAGGTGAAGGCTGCAGCTGGGCCTTGGCAGGCCAGAAGAGCATTCTGTGGGCAGCTCGGCATTGAGAGACGCACAGTGACTCTTTTCAGCTGTGCATAATTATTTGGTATAAGCTGTGTGTCTCTAGACATAAGTGCATGTTTAATTATACAAAATAATTTTTTGGGTTAGTGTTAAAGTATTATACACTATTGTAGCATTTCATATCATCTTTTATTTACACTGTATTTTGTATATATATATATATATATATATATATATATCTATCTATATATATCTATATCGGTTTAGCTTTATAGAAATTTTATAACGTAAACAGTTATTTGCCAAGAAAACATTTCTAATTTTCACTTTTCACATTTTATTTCAGCTTTATCACCAATTTTTTTTTTTTTTTTTTTATAGTTTTAGTTGATAATATTGATTTGGAAACCTAAATTAGTTTTGAATCACTTTATTGTTGTGGCAAACACAGAAAATGACAGTTAAAAGAAGAAGGGGAGAAGACAAACTTAAGACAAGCCAGTAGAAACACAAAGAAATTCAAGAAAGAGAGAAAATTAACATGTATATACAGCCCAGCAACAGGTGTTGGATTGGGAAGTGGCTAGAGCTAAGGGACAGTAATGAGGTCCACACAGCACTAGTACAGCAGGACGGGTCCAAGCCCCTACACAAACACTCCAGTTCTGGTTTTCCAGTGCAATTTTCAGAACAGTGCAGAAACGCATATTTCAAGACTTCTGATGATGTTTTCTGTGCATCTAATTGGTTAAAAGTAAATGTTCCATAGTTTTTTTTCACCTATTTAAAAATGAATTAAGCGCTATTTATATTTTGCATAACACAGTCTTAACACATTTGCTATGATATGCAAATATACATGGATGCAAAACAGCTGAAGTGAACGCAACATTTCAGTGTTGGAAAAAAAATTCAAATACTTCTGATGTAAAACAAATGTATAATTTGAAATGAAACCTAAAAACAAATCTCAAGAGATATCTGCATACATTTAAACGGTTTACAAGATGTTACTTTTCACTATCAGCTCAGGCGTTACATTGGTCTCTTGAGATCTGACATAAGTAGGGGGAGATGACCATATTTAACTCTTAAATGATCAGAATTCCACTTTTTACTGGAGCCTATTCTGTTACTCATTCTTCTTCTCCTTCTGTTTGAGAAGTTTGTTGATCTCTCTCTTCACCATGCCAGCATATTTGGAGATGATGCCATGCTGGCTGAGGCCAGGCAAAAGCAGAAGGAAACTCACTGTGGACACAGAAAATGACAGTAAATGAGTGGAAGATCACTAATATAATAGCCCTGCTGACTGAATACTGAATGAAAAATGACTTGGTGCTTCATAACATTTCACCTAATTGGTACAAACAGATTTAAGAAACCTTGCGTGTAGGAAAGGTAAGTGGCAGCATATTTCTGGATTGAAACTGCAGTTTTCCATGATCTAAATACAATGACCTCTTTGTTGCACAGCCTAGTCACTGTTTGCATGAGCTAAGCTTTGATAAAGTACAGGGACTTTTCTAGTTTGCACTCTGTGGCGCGTCATTCAAAGATTTTACAGCCTTTTTTCCTGCTAGTTTGTGATTAAAAAAAATAAATAAAAAATCGGAAGGCATTTGTGATCTATGAGGCAGACAGAACACTAGCAGTTTATTGTTCTGATGTTATACAACAGGCTTTCAGCACAGTGGATTTCTCATGCAGTTTGCTTAGCTTTTAGCCCATATAAATAGTGTATATACCGATCAGGTAGGTGAGGAAGAGGTTATGCACTTCTTGTCCGATCCAGGCCACAGCCACAAGACAGCTGATGACGGAGAAGAAATACTGCGAGATAAATAAAACAAATGTGTTACAAGGAGTACACAGAGGAGCCAATTTTCTTCACAACTTACAACAATATACAAAAGTGCTATATAAACTATTTGGTGTGAACAACATCAGATCAATACATTTATATTGATCACTGTCTTGGCAAGTCACTCTTAATGAAGGAGTCATTCCTTCAACCATTAAGAAAGCTGTCTGTGACTGTCCTTAAGAATGGATCATTAAACCACTGGCTCACTTGAGTTGTTAAAAAATGTGAATTTATTAAGGGCAAGAAACAACAGTTCTGCTGATGCGCTGTTCAGAACTATTTTCATTAGCAAAATTAAGAAAACAGACAATATTGGAGTCCAAAATGTAAAAATATTATCTTCTTGTTCATTGAACTGTTTTACAAAACCATCACATTTGCAGCCATGCAGATATTTCGGAAAAAAAAACGCCCTCTTGCTTGAGCGATATGGCTGAACTACATCATACAATATAAACAGAAGACAAAAAAACACAGGACATTTTTTGCTCTCAAATCTTGAATTCCAGGGGCATTTAACTGCATTCTAATAGTATGCATCATTTTGAACATCTGTTTAAAATGCTCTCTTAGGGGCACAGGTACTCCTTAATTATCCATTAGAAGAGTTGTGAACTAGGGCTAGGTGCATGTTTGTTTGTTGTTACTGCTGAGCAACAGTAATAAGCCAACTTAGTGATGTGAAATGGTAGCTTGCTTTTGAGTGTGAAATGCTTATGAGTCACTAGTGAATTCTAAGAAAAAAACAAAGAAGGTGCTGTTCAACGAGTCATCAAATAAGCATACCATTTTTGGCTTTTCTTCCTTCAGGGCAAACAGACGTTTCCACCAGCCGAGCACGCGGCGCTGAGTCTTCACGAGGTTCCCACAGATCTCATGGAAGCGCTGCTGCTGTTCTGTGGTCCTGTGCAGGAACAAAACAGTGCTCAGAAAACACACGATAAACAATGTCTTTAAGGGTAACACTCATAAACGAAGAGGGAATCTGTTTCCATTTCTGCTTAGACACTGCAGTTTATTTCTGGGCATAAAACATGACCACATTGAAGACTTAAAGCCACAGGAAGCTGCCAGATACTAAAATAAACTCCAGGGCTCTGATCTTGACTGCATAGCAAGACCTCTCACTGCAGAGTGGAGATCAGCACAGTGAAGATCTGTGGAATCAAACTAACTCTGTGTCTGACACTAGACACTCAGCAGCAACTGCAAGCTGTCACTCAAAGACACCAGAGACCCCAGCTCCTGAACTAGAGCAAGGAGAGATGCCTAGGGAGATGGACTAAAATGAAACCAGAAGAGGCAAGAACATACATGCTGTGCAAATACATGCAGGACATGCCGTTGTCCCTTCACTCACCATTTGTTAGAACCAAAAACACGGGGGGCAAGAGTGGGCACCAGGTAATCAGCCAGGCACAGGAACATGACCGTGCAGGACAGACCAGTGAGCACAGAGGGGTCCAAGTAGTAGATTAGCCTGCCAATGAAGAAATTGGACATTAAACTCTTGCATTCACTTCATTTTTTGATGACGGTATGCAAATTATGTAACAAAAAAAGAAAAACACAGACGGACGCACGATTAGTTCATAGCACAGGATGTTTCTTTAAAAAACATCACTATTAAGAAATTGCCTTTTCTTTTAATCATTTTTCTGTACTTCCATGGACTGTTGGTCTGTGTATTAGTATTGTATATTTTAAAATGACTCTTTGTGTAGGTTATATAGTTACATAGCTAATAAATGGCAACAAATAACAAGTACGAGTGAATCCTTAAATCTTTATGAGCAAGTCACTGAATATACTATATTGTAGGCAAAAACAGTCCAAAAAGTAATATGTTCAAATTCACTGTTTACATAAAACAGTAGGTAACAAGTACCAGGATGACTTGCTAATGCTGGCAAGATTCTAAAGTGTGCATCCAATGGATACTTCACCACTCCGTGAAGCCACATCCCATGACAAAGGTAAATCACTGGCATGTGCGACTAATGATGTCTAGTATTAGCCAATGGCTAATAAATTCTCAGATTTTACTCGCCAATGTGCAAGTTAGAGACCAAGTATAAGTTTAGCACAGGTATATTTTCACTCGCAGAGAGAGAGAGAGAGAGAGAGAGAGAGAGAGAGAGAGAGAGAGAGAGAGAGAGAGAGAGAGAGAGAGAGAGAGAAATTTGACACACTACATATGAATGATATTCTTTGTTGTAGTTTCCGGTCAAAATAACGGAGTTCCTTTGGATTTTTTCAGCATGTAAGAACTGCTGGGTTTTCCGGTAGTGGGTGGAACTAATGCTCAAACGGCAATCTCATTTGCTGGCGCTAACCTATTATCGTCCCGGTTTTGATTTCAGTAAATCAGTTTGAGCGAATGCACACAAACTGTTTAATATTCATAAATCCAGGAGCTCCTTAATCCTTAGTGTTTTTACAGAAACACTGAATGATCAGAAAAAGCACCACCATCAGTCCTAAATTAGTTAAAATGACTAATATACATTCATACATAGTTATCAAGTTTTAATTCTAAATACTAAAGTTCTACCATTAAATAACACTTGACTGACTGATGTTAAGAGTGTACTGTCAGATGCATTTTACAAACATATATAGGCCTATATATACACACATATATAAATATATATAAGATATCAGTCTGGCGAGTAAACTAAAAAATTTACTAGCCAATGGTGATTCAATTGCCAAAGTGTCTGTAGAGGGTTGCAACATAAAAAAAAAAAAAAAAGGTTTAGTACATCTGAATTACACTTATATGACACGCATACATACTATATAATACATACTTTCTAAACAGTTATAAAAGTTACTCAGAGTATGCTCAGAGTATGCAATTCCAAAAGCAGTTTTTGCAAGCAAGTCATTGAAACATTCACTCAACTGATTCGTTCAAAAACACAACCGTGTTGCTTGGAGACACAACTGTTCATTTTGGCTGTGGCTATATAAGGTTTCATCATTTTATATCACTGTATTTCTGAAGAAAGACTTGCATGTTATATGCCTGATAACGCAGCGTTTGTGAGCGTAGCTCTGCTTTGTTTACTGCTGTTACTGGGGAAACCTCTATTTCTCGTGCTTTAAAGCATTTCCTGCTCGCAAAGAATTAATTTGCATTTTCATTAAGTCCGCCTGATGCACGCAGCAAACACATTTTGTTTGTTATCAAAAAAATATCTACTCTAGAGGGACTTGGCTGTTGTTATTGATTCTATTTGGAAGTCTACCGGAAGTTAAGTTAGGGCCACAAAAGCGCGCATGCGCAGTAACGTTTGTTTATGTTTTTCCCGTTGAAATCGTCTATATTTGACAGAGTAAACATTGACAAATTAACTGGCAACATTATTCTAATTTAAAAACTGTATTCTATTTTTCCAAAATGTAAATGACATTAACTGTAGTATAAAAGCAATAATTACACTGGCATTTGTGTCATCATTTTGAATATCAGATTACAACATCAAATAGATTTCTATAAAGAGCATATATGTACAATGTGTAACAACCTATATAATCACAAGAAAGCAAGTGTTGATGGTTAAAAACCATTGTAAATACTTCAAGGACTTCAACTTTCAGTGTTTTAAGGATTAGTTCACTTCCAGAATAAAAAATTTCCTGATAATTTACTTACCCCCATGTCATCCAAGATGTTCATGTCTTTTTGTCTTCAGTCACAAAGAAAATAATGTTTTTGAGGAAAATATTCCAGGACCCCCCCCCCCCCCCCCCAATGGACTTCAATGGGTACCAATGGGCTGAAGGTCCAAACTGCTGTTTCAATGCAGCTTCAAAGGGCTCTACACGGCCCAAGCACCAACAAATAAAAAATGTATACAGTTTAACCACAAATGCTCGTTTAGCACTAGCTTGACTTCACACATTATGTAATCACATTGGAAAGGTCACGCATGTTTAGCTCTCCATCAGTGCACTCTGGTTCAAAAAGGTAGTGTATGGCAAAACCTCAATCTAATTTTCTCCTCCAACTTTAAAATTGCCCACCATCGTTGTTTTACTTTTTTTTTTGTAAAGGGCTTTGCTTTGTAAACGGTTGGTACTTCTGCATACACCACGCATAACCTTTCCAATGTGATTTCATAATGCAAGCTACTGCAAGACAAGCATTTGTTGTTAAAAAGTATATATACAGATCAAATTGTTTTGTTAGATAAGACCCTTATTCCTCGTCTGGGATTGTGTAGAGCTCTTTGAAGCTGCATTGAAACTGCAATTTGGACTTTCAACCCATTGGTCCCCAGTGAACACATTGTATGGAGAAAAATCCTGGAATGTTTTCCTCAAATATCTTAATTTCTTTGCCACTGAAGAAAGAAAAACATGGAAATATTGGACGACATGGGTTGAGTAAATTATCTGTATTTTTTATTCTGGAAAAAAACGAATCCTTTAACCTTATCTTATATACTGAAGTGAAAGATTAGGCCTGCAGTCAAGAAGCAGCTCTAATGCATGCTATGAACCGCAGACTCACATGAACACCATTGTGGTGGCACCCACTAATACTGCTGGGTACCACGGCTTCTCCCAGCGCAGGACCTTATCTCCAGCCAGGATCACCTCTCCCCATCCTTGCAGCTGCTCTTCCAGCTGACTCGTCTCTTGAGCCTAGAGACAAGCTTTTAGTCAGTAACAGTGTCAAAACAATGAGTTCTTACGACAGATGACATGGCTTTATCGTAAACTGTTGTACAATGGGAGTGTCAGGAAAGTCATGGGATGGGCAATCCAGCTGGAACGTCAGGAATGTTGAAATACACACCAACCAAGAATTATTATCTTATCAGAGATTTATTTGAGTTGTTAACATATAAAACGTATAAGAGGAAAACATAAATGGTTTTAAAGACGGCGACTGTGCAATCCTGTGTTCAGACCAGCAGGCCAAGTTTAAAGGGTCAGCCCAGGAAATTCCTTTATCTGGGATATCACGTAGAAATATAGGTAGTTAAAAGTTTAAAGTGTATTTTAAAGGGCTAAAGCATAAACGTCAGCAAGAGTTTTTGGTGGTTTTACAACTAACATTAATCTCACACACACAAAAAAAAGACCATGATGTAAAGCCTTTCGCCTGACTAGCTTATCTCCAACATCGCTCATGCAATGTACAATTATTTACCAAAAGCAAATACTTTTTACAAACTTCAATATATTAAAGAACAAACCCTTTTTCCATAAAACCATTTAGTAAGACGCCAGATACGTTTTAGAGAGTAACGTTAATCCGATTCGTTAGCACTGAATTAGCTTGCTAACATCTTATCACGCAGTTAATATCGTGTCGCGTTAACCTTCTATTCGATATATTCACACGACCGTCATTTAAAAACAAGAGGCAGATTAAGCCTTATGGTGCAGTCAAGTGTTTTTTTAATCGGATTAAGACTGTGAACAGCAAAAGTCTATTGCTAAAAAAAAACAAAAAAACAAGACAAACACAATAAGATATACAGTTCGACAGCAGGCGAACTGCCACTTACCAACAGATTTGCACTTTTATTATCAACTTCAGCCATGGTTTATTTTGGTGTATTTCAGAATCGGTGTTGCTCGGACAGCACGATTATTAGAACGCGCCTCCCCCTGTACTGCCGCAGTATGTCAACGACCGTTATTTTCAGGATGTTTTTACCTAAAACTCGGAACACAAGGACTCATGGGAAATGTAGTTCACTATTGAAATAAAATGGGAAAATGTTCACAAATATGGTACAGGGCCTAAAACAATAAAGAAACTTCCCCTAACAAAAGATCAGTGAAAGGTGCATAAACTTTAATTGGTGAAATGCTTAACAGGGTTGAAAAAGTGCAAATTAAACTTAACATGGTTGAATGGCTAAGCATACAAATGCATTAACTAAAAACTATAAACACTGAGAATAATAGAATAAGATTTATATTTCTTCGAACTATGCTAAAGTAAGGATCCAGATTTGTAATGGTGTACAATCACATGAAAACAAATGAAGACTAAAGGCAGTCACAACATGGGATGATGCTAAATGTTATTTTTGGTAAATTAAATTAGCTTCAAGATTTAACCATATTAATTTAACTTATTAACATACACTTTAGTTTTCACAACAATTGAATATTTCAATATACTACTGAAATAATGTTTTAGTTTATTAGGGCTGAGTTATCGTGAGTAAAAACAACCTACATTTATTAATACCGTAATTGGATGCAAAATGTGTCATGCTCAAAAAAACAAATAGGCTTTCAATATCAGGTTACCATTAACCCTAGGTTAAGCAACAAAACGGTTAACCACACTTGTAAGTATGAAAGGGGGTCGCAGCACTGCTTTAGAGAAGGTAGACGAGCCTAAAGAGTGTCTAAACAATCACACGCGTTAAATTAATTTCAACTATGAAAATTCCAAAAGTGTAAAAATCAGACATGAACAAATAGAGCAAACACTTTAATGAAGACCACAGAGGTTTAATTAGAGTTTTATTAGACCAACAAAGTGGAGTAAAACCATTAAGAGACAACAATATTGTAACCATCACCACATCACTATTCCTCTACTTATTTCTCCCACTAAAAATGTAAAACTAGGTCAAGATCAGTAAAACGCAAGCTTTAATGGGGACACGTATCAGCGATGATACACTTCCACAGGCAAGTCAAAAAAAAAAAAAAAGAGCAATCTAGACTAAATCCATAGCAAAGAAGGAATGGGAGAAAGAATCTACAATACACAAACAAGATCCGAGATGCATACCATGAAATAAAAAAAAAGGATTTAGAAACAGACCATATTGAGCCTGGGTCATACTCAACGATCAAATCAAAGAGACCTCAGGCTGAGCACTTACCAACTCCAAGCACATCATTCATTGTGCCAAACATTCAGAAACACGCGACACTGAATGTTCCCAAAGCCACTTTGCGATTTGCCTTTTAGTTGTGAAATCTGTGCAGTTCAATGGTGAAGATGTAAAAAGTTTTTTTTCCAGCGTTTTCTATATATACTTGAGGGGGAAAGGTCTTTTTTGTGCTTAAGAACAAACTCTAAGGTATGCCAAAGGCCTTCTGGCTTCAAATGGAGTCCTTTTAGCCTTCAGCCCTCCACACCCGCTCCAGCAGGAGACAACTCAGCCGCAAGTCATGCCCGACCCCAAGCCATTCAAAAACAGAGGCCAGAGGACCCCTCCAAGACCAGATCACCCTTCCCCTCCACTCTCGCACAAATGCAATCTAGAAACTCGCTAATTACCGCAGACCTTTGCTCTAAGAGTGGATAAACTGTCTCCTGCAAATTTTCCCTGTGGCAAATCCTACTAGTTTTGATAGTTGACAGAAGTTTATTTGTTGTTGATACAGGGGTTGGTTGGGGGGGTTTGTTCAAGCAGCATGTGCCTTGCCCCCCCCCCCCCCCCTGCCTCCCCATCTTGGTGAGCTTCCCACACATCTCAGGGAGACAGATGCAGACCCATTTCATTTTGTTAGCTGGACCGCCTGGTGTAGCTGTGCTACGGGGATCTGGTGTGGGCCCAAGGGAGGCTCTCTACACCCTCAACCCTTTCCTGCATGGTGCTCTGTGGCTCCATTGCCCCAGACCCAGTGGATTTTGCTGGATTTCTACCCTCGCTGGACCAAAGTGATCTACAAGGATCCCGTTCACACCCATGCTGTCCATCCCTCGTACAACTGTGCAAGGTTGTCCAAGTTTGTCGCCTCTTTGATGACATAATCCACCTTAAAGAGAACAAGATGACAAATACACGGTATTAAGAAATGCACACAACAGTAACAGCAAGGCTGTATTTGGTAAAGGAGGAATGCTAACCTGCTCAGTGACACTCATTCTCCTGTTAGGGTCCAGATCTCTCCCTTCTAGTTTGGCCTTCACCCTCTTCCACACGCTCACAGCGTAGGAATTCCTCTCTTGCACGGCTGAAGGAAAAACTGCTGTTCAGTGACTTTAGCAAAGCTTCAAATAGTTAAAGTCTTTCTATTTCTATAAAGAAATCTTAAAGGGTTAGTTCACACAAAAATGAAAATTATGTCATTAATGACTCACCCTCATGTCGTTCTAAACCCGCAAGACCTCAGTTTATCTTCGGAACACAGTTTAAGATATTTTAGATTTAGACTTTTTGTCCCTCAATTGAAAACGTATGTACGGTATACGGTCCATGTCCAGAAAGGATATAAAAATATCAAAGTAGTCCATGTGACATCAGAGGGTCAGTTAGAATTTTTTGAAGCATCAAAAATACATTTTGGTCCAAAAATAGCAAAAACTACGACTTTATTCAGCATTGTCTTCTCTTCCGTGTCTGTTGTGAGCGCGTTCACAGCACTGCAGTTTAGTGATATCCGGTTCGCGAACGAATCATTCTTCTTGAACCATTTCACCAAATCGAATTGAAACGTTTGAAATGGTTCACGTCTCCAATAAGCATTAATCCACAAATTCTCTCTTCACAGCAGTTCAGTCAGTGTACTGTTTGAGTAAATTAAATTACTCCGGGATTTTGGTTTGTTTTAACTCAGAGGGAGTGTCATCAACATTAAAACAGTTAACAGCTTAAGTCATTTGTGTACTAATGCTTATTGGAGACACGAACCGTTTCAAACGATTCAGTTCGATTTGGTGAAATGGTTCAAGATCCGGTTACATCATCAAGTGATTCGTTCGCAAACCGGATATCACTCGCACTCACAACAGACCCGGAAGAGAAGACAATGCTAAATAAAGTCGTAGTTTTTGCTATTTTTGGACCAAAATGTATTTTGGATGCATCAAAAAATTCTAACTGACCCTCTGATGTCACATGGACTACTTTAAAGATGTTTTTCTTACCTTTCTGGACATGGACATTATACCATAGACACTAGGACTGTCACTTTTTATTCGATATTCGAATATGCATTCTAACATGACGTGAAATATCCGTAATCTAACTATACTATAAAATCTAATTGGTATCTTAAATGTGAAAGTGAAAAAGTGAAAAGTGAAGTGACATTCAGCCAAGTATGGTGACCCATACTCAGAATTTGTGCTCTGCATTTAACCCATCCGAAATGCACACACACAGAGCAGTGAACACACACACACACACTGTGAGCACACACCCGGAGCAGTGGGCAGCCATTTATGCTGCGGCGCCCGGGGAGCAGTTGGGGGTTCGATGCCTTGCTCAAGGGCACCTAAGTCGTGGTATTGAAGGTGGAGAGAGAACTGTACATGCACTCCCCCCACCCACAATTCCTGCCGGCCCGGGACTCGAACTCACAACCTTTCGATTGGGAGTCCGACTCTCTAACCATTAGGCCACGACTTCCCTAATGTCTTCCCTAAATGTGTGTCATATAAGCTTATTTATAAAATATAACATGGGTCAAAACAATGATAACAGCAACTATATATTTGTTTGTGGTGGGGCCATGAAAATATTTTCAGGGCAAGTAAAAATTTGAAAAAAAAAAAATCCTTAGTGTTGAGTCCAACGGCTGCTGAAAATTTATCCTTGGCACAAGTAATGATTTAAATGTAAAATTCTAATACGTTTTTACTTTAAATTAAAAAAATAAATTCAGCCTTGGTGAGCTTTTTTTGTATTTTTTTTTTAAAACCAAATTACCAATCTCAAACTTTTGAATGGTAGTGTATGTAACATTTTAATAATGATTAACTATTAATAATGTTAAAACAAGTTAAATCTTGCTGAACGCACGAGTAGTGTTAACTTGATGAAGTGCCTTTTCACACTCAACTGTTAAAACATATCAAACATGCATGTGTAAAATTCCTACATTTTAAAATCGACTGATTTATGAGAGGGGCATCTGCACCACAACTGACCTCTCCCAGTTTTGGGATCCCGCACGGCTCTTTTGGGGCTTGGGGCCAGTCCTTTACTGTTGACCATCAGAGTGCTGGGGGGAGTGTCCACCGGGGTCCCAAAGTTCCGAGGAAGAGCTTTGCGGGCATTCTGAGACATGCTGTCAGGTTGGGTCTTCACTCCAGTGCAGCGAACTGCTATAGTGTGTTTGTGAGATAGAGAGAGAGAGAGAGAGAGAGAGAGAGAGAAAGAGAGAGAGATCAAACTCAGCAAATCACCTACAGAATAAAAAAAAGAACCAAAAGCAAGTTCTTAAACTTACCAGCAGCAAAGCTGGTCTGGACTGTGGAAGTAGGACTTGCACAGTCACGTCCTCTCTCAGTGACAAGAGGAGAGGCAAAGCTCACCAGGTCATTGTAGATGCTAGGACAAAAAAATAAAAAATAAAATAATCTTCAACCAAAAAAAAAAAAAAAAAAAACTTGAAGACATACAATGGTATATGGTAAATGGACTGCATTTATATAGCGCTTTCAACAGACCCCATGGCCATCCAAAGCGCTTTACAACTTGCCTCACATTCACTCACTCATTCATACACCGACTGCGGTGTCAGCCATTCAAGGCGCCATCCAGCTCGTCGGGAGCAGCTGGGGTTAGGTGTCTTGCTCAAGGACAGCTCGACACTTGGTCAGGTGGAGCCAGGGATTGAACCACCAACCTTCTGGCTTGTAGACAACCTACATGAACCACTGAGCCACAGCCGCCCAATGTGTGTATTGGGCGGCAATGTGTGTTATTAAACCAGCACAAAAGCTCACCTCTGGCTCTGAACCTTTAGCTCCTTCAGGGTGGCAGGGATCTCCTGCAGCAGCTCAACCTGCTCCTGGCTGCGTGGTTGACCTGTAGCTTGCACTACTGTGAAAAGCACTATCTGCACATTATCCTGCCATGCCTTGTATTCTGACAGGAACTGACGCACGCTGCCCTCATAAGTAACTTCCTCTCCCTCTGCAAGGGCATTTTCCTCATCCTGTCAAATTGAAAAGCAATTGACATGAGTGTGTACACAAAAGAAAGATAACCACTTTTAGTCCGCACTTAGAAGTGGCCAATAAACTAAACATATCAGCCATTTTGCATCAGAGTATTAAATACCTTTGCCATGGAACGCAGGAGGTGCTTAACATCAGCAAGTTGGCGGTTGTGATTGGACAGGATGCCTTTAATGGAGTCGACCAGCAGCTGAAGGGTTTCGGTCACTCTCTCCAGCTGCTGCTCTCTTTCCTCCTGTATGGCTCTCTGACTGGACATCTCCTGGGTGAAGTGATTCTGTGCGTACACAAGCCACTCAGGCCCACCAATGGACAGATCCATGGCAGGACTCTGCAAAGACAATCCAATGCTTTTCAATTTAAAACAGAACACAACAACACAACTTCCTGAGAGAGAGGAAGTGACTTATGGTGAAATGCTGAATGACTGTGTATATAGATAAAAATAAATAAAATAAAGACTCACCAGTCTATGCAGCAGCTGCAGTTCCAGAGAGGAAACGGAGGTGCTGAACTGGGCAGCATAGGAGCAGGTGGCCTGGCACCGTTTCACAAGTTCAAAAAGTGCGGCATCCATGTTCAAGGCTTCTGGAGTGCGGGTACGCAGACCTTCAAAGTTGAGAATGGTGCTGCAGAGAAAAGTAACCTGGTTGGCACGCTGACTCTCCTTCATAACCATGGCACGGCGTTCTGCTATAGTGGACTCAAAGTCCTGCAGCACTGGGGCGAGTGCAGGGTTTGCACCACCGGCCCACTTCAGCCTCTGCTCAATGCTGCCCTCTAGACCTGCCAACTTCTCCTGCAACACAAAACCCAACAAGGTTTAGATTATAAGGTTTCTATTTCACTTTGATATGTTCTCAAAAACGTGCAATGGCTTTAACCTGAACGCTGCCAATAGAAGCCTCATCCTGACTGAGTTTGTAGAGCTTCTTCTTCATGTTGCTGAGGATGATGGAACGAGGCGGGGGACTGACGGTCATGGGCTGCGTCCTTGCACCAAGAATGTCCTCATGCTGCCACTAATAATGGAGATCAGAAAGTAAAGGTCATATTTACTTTGTAAAATTTCACGGGTGAATTTCAGTCATTCCAACTGGAATCTATGCAATCTGGAGTACCAGTTCTTACCTGGAACATGGCGATGTGAAGCTGAGTCCTCTGCAGGCTGACCTTACAAGCTTCAATGCTGACTTCTAGACGTCGTACCAGGTCCAGTTTTTTCCAAGCTGTGTCATAGGAGCTGGCCAGCACTGTGGCCCTATTGAGCAGCAGCTGGGATATCCGTCCTGCCTGCACTCCTTGCTCTACTGCTTTCTTGCACAGGTCATCCAGAGAAACTTTCCCCTCAGCACCAAAGTCCTTGGCCTCCACCTGGGCTATGAGATCCATGCCAATGGCACTAAGAGCGCTGCAGATGGCTAGGCCCAGAGCCTGGGTGGGAAGCCCCATTAGCATCTGCCTCACAAAGTCTGCCGTGAAGGCTTTGATGGGCCGCATCATCTGGTCCTCGCTCACTACAGTGGAGGCTCGGTACATGGGTTTCACTATGGGTACTGGGCCATTAGAGGGTGGAGGCTCATCAGTGGGTGTAGAACATGTTCCTATTAAGAAATGAGAAGGATGTCTGATAAAAAGCCAGGTTCTGCACAATGACATACTACAACTAATACTCCATACTCCTTTCTTTATTCATGTGTCATTCCTAATACTGAGAAATTATCTATTAGATGTTTACCAGATAGCGTCTGTGCAAATGATCCGCACAAATGGAAGAAGTCTCGGATGGTCTGGAGTCTCTTCAGGAAGAAAATCTCATCCAAGACCTGCCTGGTCTGCACATTATCAAAGAAATGGACCTGTGTAGCTCTGGACTCCCGAATCACATCCACCTTTCTCCACGCAGCAGGCACATCCATAGAGTTCAGCTAGGCGGGAGAACAGAATTAAGTTACCACTCTAATATTAGTCAATCTCAGCTAGGGACAAAAACTGGAACAAAACAAAACCAACCTCACTATCCCCTAGTCATATGCTCTTTTTTCTCTTTTTTTAATCTCTCCACTTCAGTTTTTGTGGTCACAATCTATTGTTTTCATATAATCCACTCAATATGAATAGACCGTAACAGTAATACATTTCATTGATTGATTTTCTATGTTTTTTGATGTTATTATCAAATGCACTAATCCATATGGATTAGTCCCTACACATCACTTATTCTTTGAAACATTGTTTAGGTTTACAGAACATCAACTGTACATCAGTCTCAGATGGTCAAATATTAGACAATATTACACCTCTACCCAAACAGGAATTACAAACTACCATATATTTAACAAATCAGTATGTTTTACCCTGTCAATCAGAAGTCCAAAGGCAGTCTCCAGCTGTGCAAACATGCCATCAAAAGCTACCAACAACATCTGACCGGCACTCATCTTGGGCGTTTCCTGCACGGAGCTCTCCATGCTGCGTGGCTGGATCAGTTCTGAGTACTGGTCCCGTAAAACCCTGACACAACAAAACCAAGACACAAAGTTCAAGTCCATCCAAAAAACAATAACACAGCTTTATCACGCACTGCTCAGTAAATATTTCTATTGTCCATGTTACCTGGTGATATCCAGATAGTGGTCATCTGGATCCTCCTCTAAGCCCATGGCAGTGTTACGAAGGTGAGCGTGAAGAACCTCCCCCAGTCCCTGCAGTGAAACCCCATCTGCGCACTGATCGATAAGTGTGTCGAGCTCCGCTAGCATAGTCTCTAATGTATTTTCTCCCTTCAGCATGCAGCGCAGAGCCTCTGGGAAGATGATCTGACGGAAATTTGTGTTGAGCTCCTTCAAATATATATAAAAAAAGGTTTGAGTGGAAAAACATCACTAAAAAAACACCGAATACTATTAAACACTAACAACATTACCTGAAGGCAGGTGTAGACGCCATTGGACAGGTAGACAACTTGTGAAGTCTCTGCAAGACTGAGGATATCAAGGTCATGTGACAGAAGTTGGCACTGCTGCAAAAGTTGCACAAGGCATGTGATGTTTCCACTCATGCTGCAGAGCTCTTCTAGGAACCAGGCACCATCACGAGACGTCAGCTCCACTAGCTGCTCTCCGGCACTGGCTGCAGCTCCCTCCATCACCAGGTTACGCCTGCAAAGCACCGTAACACTGAATTCTTTAATCCTTTAAGATCGTTGGAAAAAAATGGGGTTTGGTTATGGAGGAAATGAAAACTATATTGGCAACAAATGAGTTTTTTTTTTAAGCCAAAGATTCAGACCTGGTGAGAGCACAGAGGGCAGAGACGATGATGCCGGCTAGACTGAAGGACCCGAGCTCTGCATCCTCGTGCAGGAAAACTTTGATACAGCGATCGATCTCCTGCAGCTGCTCCTCACAAACAGGCACACCGGCACCCTCTGCCTTCAGACGCTCTACCTGCCGCATCAGCCGAGTGTTGGTTTCTGCTGCGTGGTGCTGCAGCGCCATCTCGATGCTAGACAGGAACTGACATGTGGCAGGAGGGGGCTGGGGTGCAAACTGCATTTCATACCTGACAAGAAAAGAGGATTTTTATGATATCCGATTAAAGGACAGGGAAAAGTCAAGGAAACCTCTGTTGTTACAAATTAAAAAAAACATTACAATGAGCATGAGACTTTTTCAAAAACATCTTACAGAGACCAAACTCTTTAATGGTAGATTAATAAAAAAATGTTACGTTTTTTTATTATTTGAAGTTGCATCTGTTTTTGGAAAAAGAAAAAAAAAGCAGCCAAAAAGTTTCGACCAAGTCTTTGACTGATAGTGAACTCGAGACACAAACAGTAGTTGCACTTACTGGTGATAGACAGTCTGGCAATGATCGACGGTCATGTCACAAACCAGCTCCTCCATCCACTGTTTCCACGTGTGAACTCTGTGCCTGAGCAGCACCGCACGGGAATACAGCAAGGCCACGGTGGCATAGCTGTGCAGGTGCTCAAGACAGCCACGCAGCTGAGAGCGCCGCTGCTGTAACAGAGCGCTCACCTCCGCCTCCAGCGCCTCACACTGACTAATAAGATGTGCCTGGCCTGCATTCTGCAAGAAAGAGGTTGCTGGCACATAGCTGGGTGGACCTGCAGGTTACAAGGACCAAAGGAAGAAATTTGAAGTTTCTCCATTTGCTTATCACCAAACTTCAGTTAATATTCTGTAATAATAATAATAATAATAATAATAATCTGCACCTAAATCAATAGGGATGCTGATCTCCTGGAGAAGGCTGGCAAGCTGGGTGGCCTCTAGACTGGAAAAGGCAGCTTGATACTGAGAGATGCACTGATCCAGATCTGACAACTTCCCCTGAATGGCATCCTGTACAGTCCTCTGCCTGGACTGCAACTGAGTGTGCTCAGAGTATCTGCAATGGAAGAATGAATGACAGTGAGAGTTTATAAGCTGTCCCATCCAAACTACACTAATGATTAATCATCAAGCAATAATCGTGACCAGCTGAACATCTGCTGACCTGTGCTCCAGGGAGTGGATGGGATGATCTGCCCTGGTGTCGGCTCCCTCCAGGTACTCCATCTCCTCCAGCAGCTTGCCCTGCACTTTCTCCACCTGTGAGAGTCGCTCCTGCAGGTTTAGGTACTCATCCACCGCCTCCTCCACCTGCGGCAGCACACCAGTCATCTCATCACGGTTCTTGAACCAGTTCACCTAAGAAACAAGAACATTTGTTCAGCAAAGCAAGTAAGGTCAAATTTATTTGTGTAGCGCCTTTCACAGTACATAGTTTTAAAAAAAGCTTTACAGACAAATCAATGTTAATGTGTACAGTCGTGGCCAAAAGTTTTGAGAATTACATAAATATTGGAAATTGGAAAAGTTGCTGCTTAAGTTTTTATAATAGCAATTTGCATATACTCCAGAATGTTATGAAGAGTGATCAGATGAATTGCATAGTCCTTCTTTGCCATGAAAATTTACTTAATCCCAAAAAAACCTTTCCACTGCATTTCATTGCTGTCATTAAAGGACCTGCTGAGATCATTTCAGTAATCGTCTTGTTAACTCAGGTGAGAATGTTGACGAGCACAAGGCTGGAGATCATTATGTCAGGCTGATTGGGTTAGAATGGCAGACTTGACATGTTAAAAGGAGGGGGATGCTTGAAATCATTGTTCTTCCATTGTTAACCATGGTGACCTGCAAATAAACGCGTGCAGCCATCATTGCGTTGCATAAAAATGGCTTCACAGGCAAGGATATTGTGGCTACTAAGATTGCACCTAAATCAACAATTTATAGGATCATCAAGAACTTCAAGGAAAGAGGTTCAATTCTTGTAAAGAAGGCTTCAGGGCGTCCAAGAAAGTCCAGCAAGCGCCAGGATCGTCTCCTAAAGAGGATTCAGCTGCGGGATCAGAGTGCCACCAGTGCAGAGCTTGCTCAGGAATGGCAGCAGGCAGGTGTGAGCGCATCTGCACGCACAGTGAGGCCAAGACTTTTGGAAGATGGCCTAGTGTCAAGAAGGGCAGCAAAGAAGCCACTTCTCTCCAAAAAAAAAACATCAGGGACAGATTGATCTTCTGCAGAAAGTATAGTGAATGGACTGCTGAGGACTGGGGCAAAGTCATATTCTCAGATGAAGCCCCTTTCCGATTGTTTGGGGCATCTGGAAAAAGGCTTGTCCGGAGAAGAAAAGGTGAGCGCTACCATCAGTCCTGTGTCATGCCAACAGTAAAGCATCCTGACACCATTCATGTGTGGGGTTGCTTCTCATCCAAGGGAGTGGGCTCACTCACAATTCTGCCCAAAAACACAGCCATGAATAAAGAATGGTACCAAAACACCCTCCAACAGCAACTTCTTCCAACAATCCAACAACAGTTTGGTGAAGAACAATGCATTTTCCAGCACGATGGAGCACCGTGCCATAAGGCAAAAGTGATAACTAAGTGGCTCGGGGACCAGAATGTTGAAATTTTGGGTCCATGGCCTGGAAACTCCCCAGATCTTAATCCCATTGAGAACTTGTAGTCAATCCTCAAGAGGCGGGTGGACAAACAAAAACCCACTAATTCTGACAAACTCCAAGAAGTGATTATGAAAGAATGGGTTGCTATCAGTCAGGATTTGGCCCAGAAGTTGATTGAGAGCATGCCCAGTCGAATTGCAGAGGTCCTGAAAAAGAAGGGCCAACACTGCAAATACTGACTCTTTGCATAAATGTCATGTAATTGTCGATAAAGCCTTTGAAACGTATGAAGTGCTTGTAATTATATTTCAGTACATCACAGAAACCACTGAAACAAAGATCTAAAAGCAGTTTAGCAGCAAACCTTTTGAAAACTAATATTTATGTAATTCTCAAAACTTTTGGCCACGACTGTATTATATCTTAACATGTTCATGCCTTATAATGGCATTTAGCACATTAGCGCTGGGCAATAATACGGTTTACATTTTGCGACAATACAAGTACCATAGAAGTTGAGATTCGCTACAATCACTCCATGTGAGTATACAGCATATTTGTGGATAAAGTTGGACATGGCTCAACCAGGGGCAACAGTTCGAGGAGGGACTACAATTTACTCCACCAACGTCATGCAGTGGGAGTTTTCAGGAAATTCATTATTACAGCAAATTCATGTGCTGAAATCAGCATAAAAAAAAAAAAAATGCAGACCCCTCACATTTCAGTTGCCAATGTGCATTTCTGTACAGAATTCTCACCTTAATCTCAGCCACACGGGAGGAGAAGAGGCTACGTGTGATGTCTCGCTCCATCTCTCTCTTGCTTTGCTTGTTCTCTGCTTGCTGACCACCTCCTCCGTACACTGCCCCTGCAAAGCCCACCTCGCCACCTGCTGTCCAGTCCACCAGGGGGTCATACACAAACGCCTCCAAAAGAGTCAAGAGGGTCTCTCTTCCACGTCGCATTATCTGGATCACCTGAAAGGAAAGGGCACCATTCAAATGTGTACACACGATCTAAGCGAAACATTAAATGCATCGTTCCCATTCTCACCTGTTCACAGGACAGTCTAAAGATGCCCTCCACCCCTGTGACCCCCAAAGCGGTCTCAATGTTGTGTGTCATACGGAAAGGAACCTTCTCTGGTACTCTCAAGCTTTTTCCTTTAAGGACAATGAAGAATTTAAATGTCTATGTGGATGTTCGACCTCATTATCAAGTGTATAAGCACTCACCCTTCTCAAAACAGACGTTGTAGTCAATGTGTACCACCTCCCCTGTAGTCATATCAATCAGCACGTTGTCAAGGTGACGATCCCCCAATCCAATTATGTATCCCACCATTGACATCACAGCAGTGGATCTGGCATAAGACTAAATGAGACACCCAAGATTGGTAAATTATAGTGGAATGCGTTTAGCCTAGCACACTGCTGAACATGGTTAGGATATGGTGAACAGTGGTTCCTCTGACCTGAGTCACACTCCACCACTCACTGGGGGAGGTACAGGAGCACCAGAGCTCCTTTGCCAAGAGGTTAGGGGGAGTAGCCTCCATTAGCTCTCGGAGAACGTCTCTCATGACACTCAACGGCCAGTCACGGCGTGACACATCCAAACTGAGCCCGACAGCCTTTAAGGCAGGACTGATCTTACTGTAGTAGAGCTCACTGGGACGTGGAACCATGGGAAGATTCTGAGGTTGCTGGAAGGACTCCTGTGCCTAAATTTAAGAAAAGGTACAACATTTAGTCTTTATGTATGTCTTAACATTTAACATAAATGTTCACAATAAATAATCAAGTGCATTAACATAAATGAGTTTTTCTTCACTGAACGTGAAACCAGTCAATAGGGCTGTAGTGTTGGGCGATATCGTCATTTTTCTAATCGTCAGCCCATGAGATCAATGATACACGATATTATCGTGCATGGGTGGCGCAAGAGAGAGACTCTTTGTTCTTGTCATAGCATAACTATCCCCGCTCGCCGCAGCATAAATGGCTGCCCACTGCTCCGGGTGTGTGTGTTCACTGCTCTGTGTGTGCACTCTGGATGGGTTAAATGCAGAGCATGAATTCGGAGTATGGGTCACCATACTTGGCTGAATGTCACGCAGGTGCGCAAGAGAGAGCCTATGGAATCACCAGTAATCGAAAAAATATACTTTAAAACATACTGATAAACTAACATTAAATATAAAAATACTGTATTTTAAACAGCTAGTTCATATATAGTCAGACACAACTGTCATATCGTGCATCCTGTGACAAATCTGCCGCATCTGCGCACGGAAGTTATCAGTCTAAATGTTCTGCAAAATCAGTCAACAGTGAAAATCTATAGTAGATTTCATTTAAAGTCTAGCAGTTTAAAACTAATATTGGGCATAAACGAACACATTAAATATAAAGTAATGAAAACAGGTAAGTTCATATATTTGGAGTAAAGTTGAACTGAACTGATGCATCAGTCATACAGCGCTCCGGACCGTGCGCCTCATGATGAGACAGACACACCGCCACAGAAACAAGAATGAGATGCATTCTAACATAACTACTGGCTCTAATCCTCATTTGCAGGAGCTGATGATACTGCGCATGCGTGATTCCGCGTGAAGCAGACTGACACAGAGCGCGTCTGAACCGAACTGATTCTTTTGGTGATTGATTCTGAACTGATTATGTGGTAATGTTATGATCTCGGTCCACTGGAACGCTATCGCTTTTAAAAACGGTTATATAAAACAATTACTTATCAAACAGATGGAATTAGAAATAAAGGCCTGCCTCTAATAAAAGCTTGTTACCTTCTGCAGTTCAGGTAAATAAAGGCCCCAGCTTTTATTTGAGGAATTACGGTATATTCACTCTCACCTTCTGGGCTTGGAGCACAGCCTCACGCTGCTGCCAGCGTTTGTACAGGCCAAACAGTGGAGTGGCTCCATCCACCCACTGGATAAGGCCTGATCTGGTGCCCAATGGTGTGACAGAATAATGACGGGCATGAAACCTTGGACTCTCCTGTTGATTCACTTTAGTGAACATGGTGTTGACAATAGACAAGAACTGCATGATCCTCTCATCCAAATGTAAGTCCTCCAATCCTAAAACAAAGAAAATGCTTATATGAGCAAATGACAAGTATTAAAGGGAAAATTCTGTCATTTAATTACCCTCTCATCTTCCAAACCATCATCATATAAAGTGATAGTGTCTCTTTATAAAACTCAACTGCTTAATTTATATGGATTACAATGTCTTTATTAGTTTTCTTGGAATGGACTATAAAAGGAGAGGCAGAAATCTTTAAGTAATAATCTTTTTATTTGGGTTTCAAAGATGAACAAAAGTGTTATGGGTTTGGAATGACAAGAGAGTGAGTAAATGATGGAAATTCATTTTTTTGTGCGATGCTTTTAGCCACTTCTAAATCTCATACCTTTGAATAGATATGGATAGTTTCTGCCATCAGAGCCTAGGAAGTAGAGCTTCTTAGGTTTGGTTTTAGTTGGCAGAATGGTGATAGTGTTGCCTACACTCTGGATGGTGACTGCATCTGTAGCAGACAGCTCTCCTGGCAGCGCCATCTCTGTGTTGGTCATGGCAGTCATGCGGGGGCTGATCTCATCTAGCCGCAGGAGGTAACTGGCCCGTTTCTGTGCCCTCTGCTGCAAGCTCAGCATGATCTGTGAAAGGACGAGGTAGAATTACACAAAGGTAAAATGTACAGAATGCATAACAGCATTTGATCAGAACACTTATGCATGCAGCGGTCTTTACCTGTTTGAAGGGCACCCAGCTGCTGGCAGGATTGGCTGGATTAAGAGGGCTCCTCAGTCTCTCTAGAGCATTGTGGATGGCCTCTCCATAAGTCTCCTGAAACCACGCTTCGTGAGGAGTCTCTGACGAAGCAGCCGTGATGCTGCGCACGTGATCCAGTGCAAAAACCACAGGCTTCATCAGAGCAGAATGCTTCTCTCTCATAATAGCCACTTTCTCATCCCTAAACAACAAGAGATCAGGAATTTAAATGATTTTCCAATGGACACGAGTCACTCATTAATGAAGTTCCTCCTTTTATATTGATTCCCTGGGTCGTGACTTACTTGCGCAGAGTGTTGTTGTTCTGAACTCTTTTCACCTCATCCTCCAGCTGTTGAATCCTGCGCAGAACATGCATGTGTTGCTGCTGCAAGACCCCCAGCCAGAGCTCGTCCCAGAGCAGAGTGACCCTCCTCAGCTCACCCACCAACAACTGCACCTGCACACACAAGGATCAACAAAACAACTCTTAAACACAATGGCCTTAACCACAATCAGAGACACATAGAACAGTAAAGTCCTTTCTGTAATACCTGCAGCACCATGGTGGGGTTGGCGGAAGAGAGCCTGTCTACGATCTTGCTGTAGCAGTCCTGCATCATGGCTTGGTCCTCACTAGAATACATCACCATCTCTTCCCCGCGGCTGCTCTCTTGAGAAGTCGGCCCGCTGCCCGTCTCACTCTCACCTCCACAAAGAGCCTCTCCCTGCATGTTCCCAAGCAGGGATGGCAGGGAAGACGGCAGCTTGTTACCTGGCAGAGATGAAAACATTATTTTTTTCCCCAAAGAGGTCAAACTTCTATTTATGATCACTAAAATGAGAACTGTTGGTTGTTTAAGGCACGTCTCCACCAAAGCATGTCATCTTAAAGCCATAGCATTTTTTTAAAATTGTCTTCAATAAAAAAAAAAAAAAAGTCTATAAAAAAAAAAAAAAAGTGTGAATAGACTGACTGTTAGGCCGGTGACACACTGGATGCGTGGCGTAAGCATCTCAGCAGTGTGGCGTGTCCGTTTTTAATTCGGCTCCCATGTTAACAGGTTAGAGCTTGCAGACTGCCTGAAAACACGTGCATGCTAGAAATAGAACAGACACCTATTTTTCACGTGACACGCAAGCGTGTTGGAAGCGTTTCCAGGCAAAATAGAATAGGAAAATATGTTTATATGTCATTTTGTACACAAATACATTAGTGCTGCAACGACGCGTCGGGAATGGAGAAAGTTGCATTCTATCACAAAAACAGAGTCACTGTTATCAAAAGTATGGGAATACTTTAAACAGAGGCCAAATAAAATGGCCCTTTGTTCCCTTTGCAAAACCGATATGGTGTACTACGGCAGCACAAATGCGATGCATGAGCACCTCAGAGGAAAACATCCTGGCGCTCTCCGGTGTTACGGTTTAACTGGTTACTGGGTGATCTGATGACCAACTTCCTGGTTCAGGTCTCTGCTGCAGATGTGATGGAACGACCGCAGCAGATTCGGCGATGCTAAAAGCACAAACTGATATGATATTATTAAGTGTCTAATAAACGCAGACTTGCTCATTGCATGATTCTGATATTCTTGTAAAGATTACAAGTTATTGGTATGATCACTCGTAGCGGCTGAAGTAAGGATAAACTAAAAAATAAAGTCTGTGTTGGCGCTGGTTTCGAACACGCATTAGGGGCGTTCACATATCGCGCCTAAAAACGCATGTAAAACGCTAGTCGCTCCGCTTTCTCCTTTCCAAAGTGCTCGGGTAGTTGCGCCCCTGGGGCGTCTGTCATTGCTAAGCAACCATGACGTGCTCTCTCCATGAAGACGCGGAAATTTCAGCAAAGGTTAAATGGATTTGCAGCACTAAAAACGCTTGCGGTAGCTCTGCTACTAAATTTATTTCAAAATGGCAATCCATATACAGCTATGATCAGCTGTTCCCTCATCTTAGATGAGGTTTCAACGTTGTTACGGGAAAGGATGAAGCTGATTGGTTAATTCTTGTCACATGACCCGCGGTGCGCTTGCGGCATTCTGATAATTTGAGATGTTTTTAACTCGATGCGGTGCGAACGCGCCTGTTTTCACGTGTGCGTCGCGACCGCGTCGCTTTCCCATATGAGCGCGCATACCACGCACCTACATTGGAAATAACGTACTCGTGAATATGTGAACGGCCCCTTAAAAGACAGCGCACCGCGAGACAGTCACAAACTACCGAGCTACCCCGAATCAGCTCCAGATTTCTGGAAACCATGCTAAACCATAGCAGAACCCTGACTACATTTTATGGTTTGTGATGCTAAAGAACATTTCATGACGTCTCAGACAACTGTAAATTTGTGGCTACTGTGGTTTAATTATAAACGCTATCGTAAACTCATTTACCATAGTAAAATAATTTTCTTTGCCTCTATTTTTGTATACTGTAAAAACTTCAACCCCATTGGTTGAAAATGGATAAAGGTTGAAATATTATATTAGAAGAAGTTGCACTTATTTTTTTGTAAAGTTATCCAAAGGATTCATTAGCTAATCAAAAAAGAACATTAGATTAATTATTTATTGTTATAAAAATAATCGTTAGAGTAGTCGACTAATCGAAAAAATAATCGTTAGATGCAGCTCTAAAATACATATTAATGACATTTTGATATTTGAAAGTCTATGGGTTGACAAATTCAGATATAAATGTAATTTAAAAAATAAATTATCGATTTTCAAATATTGCACCTGTCAAACAGTATTTTGCCGTCAATACCATTGATGGTGTCCTTTATCAGTAGGCTTTATATTTATGCTCAACATGAAGTATAGATATTGTTGTCGTGAAGACAAGATCCTGGTCTGTCGGCGGCCTCCATCTATGTCACCTACAGCAGCAGCAGTGCCACGTCAGGCACGATTCTGGTCTGTAAAGACACAGAAAATGCAACGCAGCCGTCACGCAGCAGAAATGCACGCTCCTGCCACGCAGCCAGTGTGTCACCGGCCTTACTGTATCTTTTTTTTTTGGTTGCCAACCGAGGTGAGGACAAGTCACACATGGTCAAGTCCAAGCAAGTCTCAAGTCTTAACCATCAAGTCTCGAGTCAAGTCTCAAGTCACAGTTCAGATAAATCAAGCAAGTCAAGTCAAGGGTTCATGCTAAGCAAGTCAAGTCGAGTCCTGATAAGTTTCAAGTTAAGTCAAGTCACAGTACTAAAATAAATAGAGGTATATTTTGTTCGATCTATATTATATTTATTTTTGCACCGAAAAGATTAACTTGTATACAATTATGTATCTTATACATTTGCTATAAATGAATCATACGCATATCTGTGCTACATTAATATCTGAAAATACAATAAAATTGTGTTGTATACACAAAACGTTTTGAGAATAATATGTATCGAGTCTAAGACTTAAGCTGTTAACATTTTTTACGTGGCTGACACTCCCTCTGAGTCCAAATAAAGCAATATCCCGGAGTAATTAATTTACTCAAATACTACACTGACTGAACTGCTGTGAAGAGAGAACCGAAGATGAACACCGAGCCGAGCCAGATAACAAACAAAAGATTGACTCATTCTCGTACCAGTACACTGAACCGAGAACCGTTTGCGTCCGATTCGAGAACCGAGGAGCTGATGATACTGTGCATATGTGATTCAGTGTGAGGCAGACTGACACACAGAGTGTCTGAACTGATTCTTTTGATGATTGATTCTGAACTGATTCTATGCTAATGTTAAGAGTCTTTTTTCAACCAAAGGCTTGAATCAAGGGCAATCATCGCCAATGACGTCATTACATCGAGCGCAAAAGAACCGGTGAACCGTTTTCTTCAACCGGTTTATTGAATCGAACTGTGTGTGGAAAGAGTTTCCACACACAGTCCACACAAACACTTGAAAATGCGCACATTTAATACAGACATTATAGGCTACATGTAATATAGAGCGGACCACTCATTTTAAGATGCCCATAAACATAAAAAAATCAAGCTACGCCACTTTTATAGTCTAATTACCCAATACATCTATTTACGAGACGTATCAGTAATGATAATGATCACATTTCTAATAAGAAAAAAAACATATGCAACCAAGGCCAAATTATGACAAACATAAAAAATTAATTCATTAACGTACATTAGTAATCGTTATAGATCTTAGTGAAACTGACAATAAAGAAATTACTTTCTTACCTTTCCTTGTGGTTCTTGAAATGTCGAATGAAATTTGATGTTGTCGTTTCAGATATTCTTGCGTTGCATATTTTGCATCTGGCAAATCTTTTTTTTATTGGCACGGCCCAGTTCAAAGTCTTTATAACCAAACGAGACTATTTGTGGAGCTCGACTACTGTCTGCCATGTTTGATGCGGTTTGAATTGTGCAGCGTTAAAGGCACAGATGCTGATTAGTGGTGCTGACGTCAATAATATATGTATTTTTTTTATAAATTTTATTGCTGATTGTTTATTATACGTTCAAGTCATTGTCGAGTCTTCCACTTCAAGTCAAGTCTCAAGTAACTTGTTCTCAAGTCAAAGTCATACTTTAAATCAAGCAAGTCGCAAGTCCTGAAAATTGTGACTCGAGTCCCCCACCTCTGGTTGCCAAAGGATGAAAAATGTTGCCATACCAAGGCCCCATTCACACAGCAGCAGAATACAGTTGTCAGTCCTGTATTTTAGTCTTTAATACAATTACGTTCACACACACAGTTTTTATTTTGTATTGTTCACTTGTGTTGCCTTATTTAAATTATTGTGTTGAAGTATGGGGTAACACCTACAAAACCACCTTACAAACATTAAGTACATTACAAAAAAGAGCTATTAGAATAGTAAACAAGGTAGGTTATCTTGAGCATACTAATTTACTATATTTAAAATTGCACACTTTGAAGTTTAAAGATCTCGTTAAACTTAAGACTGCTCAATTAATCTATAAAGCAATAAATAAACAGTTGCCTAAAAACATACAGCAGTTGTTTACAGATAGGGTTGGGGGTTATAACTTGAGAGGGGATTTAAATTTGAGTCAACATAGGACTCGGACAAAACTCAAAAGTATGTGTGTTTCGATTTGTGGGGTGCTTTTGTGGAATGGTCTGAGCAGTTCAATCAAACAAAGTGTTAATATGTTGCAATTTAGAAAAAGGTACAAAAGTTTTATGCTTGATAAGTATAGAAATGGAGAGGGTGAATGATAATTCATTATGGTGGTAAAGAATGCTTGATAATGGTTTTTGTATATGCTTTTTTCTTCATCTTAATATTAAGATAACGCTTTATTTAATTTAGTATTTTTTTTTGATGTATTTAAAATGTTATGTTAATTTTTCTTGTTAGATTGTGAATTGGTTTGGGTAGTTACTGGGGGTAGTTTTTGATAAGCCTAGGGCTTCTAACTATCCCTTTTCGAACAGGTTGATTATTATATTATTATGTTATACATGTTTGTTTATTTATATGGATATTGCTTATGAATTGCTGTCATTTTTATTTTTTAAAATTTTTTTATGAATTGTTCGAAATAAAAATTAATTCAATTCAATTAAAAAAAATTCAATTCAATTCAATTCAATTCAACAGTGCAGTACAGACAATTTTCAGGCGTGACAACCGCATTCTGTAACCGAACTCACACCTGTAAATTTTCAGGACTCGCAAATGCATTCTCAGAAAGCTCTTGCGGTGTTTACAGAACAAGACTGGTTACACTGAATCAGACTAGTTGTCCATCCCGTAAAACAGTGAGAGCCATCCACTGACCAACCATCACTTGCACAACAACTAAATAACAAATTTAAATATTAATATTGTTGTTTTCGAATACATGTAATATTTTCTCCATGTCTGTACCAGATGACGTTGGCGGACTACCACAAAATTTAATACGAAAAACAATGCTTGGAAGAACATTTCAATCATCATGGGTCTACCAGGTAGGCAGCTACAAAGTGCTCAAGCATCCCCAGTTTTCAGAAGATCGCCTGGCATTTTCAGCTGGTTAAAACACTTTAGTGGACACATGGCCTAAGGTAGACAGGATGTCCCTGAGTGGAAGTATAGTACATACCTGCCTGAGCCTCTCCGCCGAGAGAGATAGATCCCACAATGGCAGGATAGAGGATTAGGTGGGGCGAATCTTGGGCCACTCTACACAGCAGGCTGCAGATGCTCTGGCGAATGTAAGCCTCTGGGTGATTTAGTCTGGAGAATAACTGAGGGATGATACCTAGAGAGAAAACAGACATATTAATATTACACGGACTGAGAAAACTACCTACATGATGTAAAGAGGAAGGTGTTCATTACTGTATTGATGTTTAAGTTCTTACCCCTCCAGGGTGCAGTGGGGGTGGATGCCAGGCCGTGCTCCAGGCCCTCTCTCAACTCCCCAGCGTGCTTCACAAGCAGACGCAGCAGACGGAGGGTTGCCATGACAATGACATCATCGCTGCTCTGTTTGCTGCTCTGGTTGTTCAAGATCAGCTTGGGGTCGTCTTCATCTATGGGCACCTGATGATCATGACACCAAAACATTTGATCGATTTCGCTTTTAGAAATTTGTCCAGTCACTGTGTAAACAAAAGGAGGAATCCTCCGACCTGCCCAGCGTTGAGATTGAGGAAGGTGAAGTACGCTCTGCAGGAGACCCGGTACAGGCTGAAGATTCGGTCAACCACTCTCCTCCACACCCTAATCAGCCCATTGGTCACCGTGTCCTCCACCTCAGACAGCCATGGACAGGCACCCAACAGCTGTCGGCCGATCACATCCACCATGTCGTCCTCCTCATCCTCTTCATTCTGCAAGGCCATGTCCTCATCCTGCAGGAAAACAATGACACATGAATACACAAAACAAGAACTATTCGCATCCTTTGTTTCAGATGAATGAACATCAGCAGAAAAATTAAGGCAGAAAGCCACAGGTTTAATAAGGTAAAATAAAATAATTATTTTTTTAATCCATCAAAAGTGGCAGTAAAAAAATACTGTTCCAAAAGTTGTCAATTTTAAAACTTCATTCGTTAAAGAATCCTAAATAAAAGCATCAAGGTTTCCACAAAAACATAAAAATGGTTTTCAACAATGATAAAATGTTTGAGTGCCAAATCATCATACTAGAATAATTTCTGAAGGTTCATGTGACATACAAGACTGGAGAAACTAATTAATAATTACTTAGAAATGAACAAATACTTAGAAAGACAATTTAAAATATATTAAAATAGAAAAAGTCATTTTTAAATCGTAACATTTCACAGTGTTACGGTTTTTACAGTATTTAAAAAAAAAAAAAGCACCACCCTCAAATGTTTGAACAGTAGTATATTTAAATGAAATATCTATGCTTTCTAGTATTATATTTCCATAGTTCCCTAGTTTGTAGTGTACCACATTATAAAAAAAAAACACTGAACTCTAAACTCATTTATACAAACTGTGAACTCCATAACCTGAATTCCTGCTGGGCGACACATGGCTTGACCCAAAATGCTGAAAATGGTTTCCTTGTCCTCATCACTGGTGCCTGCTGGGAGCAAGTCCTCTATTTCTTTCTTCTCTCCAAGGAGCAAAGGAACCCCTTCGCCTTGACTATCAACACACAGAATAAAAAACAATCAGCACAAGCACATAATTTATCAACTATCATTAACACCTTTCATAGATAAAATACCTGGCATTGTCCACAACCTTCCTGCCCCATCTGTATGCCCAGCTGGCCAGAGCAGCCCATGATTTGGCCACTTCAGGAGCCTGAGTAGTTGAGAGCTGGTACAGCTGCCCAAGGACAAAGTCTGGCTCCCCAACACCAACACTGACTGTAGACAAAACAAACGGACCTTCATGACCAATACAAAGAAACTAAAAGACAATATCAATCAAATACTAATACACAAAAATAAAAAGACACTCTAGAATGCAAAGCTATAATCATATTGGTCCTCAACCATTCATGACAAAAATATCATGGTTTAATACGCTGACATGCGTATGCTTACCTGTAGTCTCTGTTGTAATATGTGGCATTCCCTGATCTTCCAGTGGCAGCTCCAACAGGCCAGAGATGTTTTTGGAGAGAGCTGAGAGGCTGGTAGAACCAGAGTTCCTCTTCGCCACCATTTTGAGTTGTGGAGTAAGATCTTTCCATTCAGCCAAAAGCCATTTGCAAAGAGCAAGCACAGAGCGACAGGCTGCACGCTCACACTTTCCAGAGTGACAGTATGACAGAGCACAGGAGCTCAACATTTCCATAGCAGATACAGACTGACCTAAACGACAGAAGTGCTTAGATATTCAAATTGCAACACACCGAGACCAAGTGAACTGGCCTAAATCAGACTGACACAGCTTAAAAAGACTCACCAGCAGCAAACAGAACCTTAGCCTTTTCAATCTCCAGCTCTGGTCCCCACTTCTCCCCAACAGTGCCCTCAAGTGACAGCTGCCTGAAGCATTGCACCAGGTCCTGACCTTCAGAGACCCCCACTGATGGCTTGTTGCACAGGCTCAGCAGACGTGTGGCCAGGGCAATATTTCCTTGCTTGCGAGCAAATTTCACCACAGTCAGACAAAGCTCCATTAAATGAGAGTCCACTGGAGCAGACAAACCTGGAGGAATCATTGAAGAGTCAACAGAGACGTCACATCACATTTATAAGTCATACTTACACATAAGAGAATGTGAAAAAGAGAAAGAGAACCTTTGAGTTTTTGGAAGAGCTGCCTTTGGAAAGTAGTGTATCGCAGAGCATGCAGCCATGGCTGAACATCCTGCTGCTTGCAGGTGGTCAAAGCTTCACTGAAAAGTGGAATTAGACAGTCCTGCAGGAAGAAAAACAAAGAACAGGGATTTCTTAAAAAAAGGAAAAGACCATATGATAATGTATTTGCACCTTCACAGTGTTGATGTGGTGGTTGATGCTCAAACCTCTGGGTGCTGATTGCAGAGGGAGTTCTCTAAAGAGTTGGCACAGTGCAGCTGCAGGGTGCTGAGGGTGGGCAAGGAGTCAGATAGGGTGAGAGTGGAGAGACGCAGGGGACCCAGAGAGATGCGACCCGTCTGTTTCAGGTACTTCACCAGGGTGCTGAAGATGAAAACCCAAAAGTAGAAATCACCATCAAAAAATTTCACAACTTCACAAAAAAAAAAACAATAAATATTGTGTTCAGACCATTTACTCACTCAGACGATGCAAGAACCTTCTGGTCCTGTTCGTGATTGGTCGCAGTGATGGCTCCCACAGCGCTTCTGAGGAGCTGTACCTCAATGGCCTTCTGGAGCTCTGAGGGGTCTGGGCTCAACACAGCAGGAAGAAGCCTCTTCAGGTCTATCAACACAAACAAACATTAATAAGAGTGAAGCTGATCGTAGGAAATAGATTCCACATGTTTTGAACAGTGTAAAATTAATGATTAAACGATTTATAAAAATCATCCTTACAAAAAGCAATTTCTAGTTTTTAGTATAAAAAATTTGAGCTGAGCATTACGGTAAAAAAATGATGATAACTATAATAATGCTAATTCCCAACAGATGGGATAACAGATTTTCCATAACCATGGATGGGCTATTATCATACCAATCTTGTCCTTAGTTGTAGAGTTGAGAAGACCATAATCCTCCCCGGGGAGCAACTCCAGCTGTACACGGCACTCTGCGAAATCCCCCTCCTCAAACCTGCTCAGGGCTCTGGAGGGCAGACAGACCAAAACACAATTATTTCAATGAACAACTCACACTCCAGCAGTCAGGAGAAGTCAGTTCTGCTACTACAGACCTGATGTAGTTAAAGTCTGTTTTGAGGTTGACACAGGAACTGCTATTCTTTTTAAGGTTTATCATGCTGGCCTGCCACTCCTGCACGGATTTCCAGTCGCTCAGGGCCACATAACACTCACAGGCCTTATTAGCCAGGAAGTTGAGCACTTCTGGAGAACACTCACTGGACTTCAACAACACCGTTTTCCTTCCATCTCCTATTAAACCAGTCATGACAGATACAATAAGAATCAAGGCAACTTTTGCATCATAAAAAAAACAACAACAAAAAAAGACGGACCAGCGGACAATAACCTCTGAAATTATTAAAGGCTAGGGATGGGGATCCTTTGAAACTCAATTTGATTAGATTTTTCGGATCACGATTTAATATGGTAAAATTACTTGGTAAAAAAAAAAAAAAAAAAAAATACACTTATGGAGGTTTTTGGTTTGCATCTTTCATTTCCGAAGGTTAGTGACTAGTGATTTTTCTTCTAACATTATTTGATTTATGCATCATCTTTTTTTTATCCATTATTAGATGTACACAAATTCAATTCAAATAATAAGACACCCATTACCAATAAATTGAAATCAGTATCAACAAAAAACATTTTTGCACTCCAGAGGTGGAAGAGAATCTGCATTCACAGCTTTTTAATGCAGCTCAGATGTGAAAAAAATGTACCTATACTGCAACTGCATAAATAATACTATGAGATTAAAAGTTTAAAAAATACACTTTTGAAACTAACTGGCACTCATGACATATGAAACTAGAACTTACAATCACCTATTGTAAGTTCTAGTTTCATATGTCAGAGTGCCAGTTTTCTCACGTGTTTTCATTCGTTTGTCCAAAATGGCTGATTAATTCAGAAACAAAGCAAGTCACTACAGTCTTTATGAATGAGTAATTGAATCATTCATTCATACAATTCATTCAAAAATTTATTCATTCAGTAATGAAACATTACCGTCTGTTGCGCAGTGGTTCAATTAGAATCAGTAGAAGATACAAACCGGGATTCATGTGTGAATCAATTTTTCACTTCTCCCCCTTTCAAGATTATCTTGAAGTTTATTTATCATGCGAGACATTTAGTGCAAATTTTGTAAATCCTCACCACTGCTAGTGTGTTTTGGGCTGGAGGTGTTGGAGCCAGTGAGTTTTAACAGAAAGTGATCAAAGCCTTTAATGGAGCAGTCCATCCCTGTGACGGCGCACAGCTGCTCTTGGTACTCTAATGCTGCCTTCTCAAACCTTGGGAACAATGCAACATCAACATTTCATGAGACCAGAGTGTCTAGACAAATATGCATGGTGTAAACTAGGTTATTTTATTTTTTTAGAACAAAAAACACTTACTTTCCCTCGGCCTGCAGTGCCACTGATCCCAGCCAGCCCAGGCTCTTGCCAGTGTTGGCCAGACTCCAGGCTGCCAGACCTTGTATCGCTTCAGGGCATCGCAGCTCACACAACGCCTCCACCAGCATAGTGACTGGCACCTCCATTTCTGGTCCCTACAGCAAAGCACAGAGCAAAAACAATGAACTTATGCTTTTGGATATACAAGTCCAAATAGTGTAGAGCCTGTGCCTCACAATAACTGACATCTCAAAAGGAGCAATGCTGAGAAGTTAATGGAGTTATAGTTCAAAGACTTTAATATATTTAAGTCATTATAAATTAGCAATAATTGCACTGCATAAAATTTAATGTGTGAATGACAATGAAACATTCAGAATTGACCTTAAGACTTTCTTTTCGTTTAATGCATATTTTCACAAAAATTATTTTTTGGAGCCCATTTTGAACAACACTGCTTCAAGGGATAGTTCACCCCCCAAAAAATTCTGTAATTACTCACCCTCATGTTGTTACAAACACACAAGACCTTTGTTCATTTTCAGAACACAAATTTAGATATTTTTGATGAAATTGAGAGCTTTCTGACCCTGCATAGACAGCAACGGAACTACCACTTTCAAGGCCCAGAAACATAGTAAGGACATCGTTAAAATAGTCAATGTGACATATGTGGTTAAACTTATGTTATGAAGCTACTAGTGTTGTCACGCTACCAAAATTTTGGTATTTGGTACCGATACCAGTGAAAATCCACGGTTCTCGGTACCAATTTCGGTACCAAAACATAACACAAAAATATGCGAATTAAAAAAAAATAACTTTTTAGCACTAAAATAAAACCAATGCCATTCTTTATACTTATTTACAATTGTGTTTAAAGTTTTTCTACAAGTTATCTAATTATGAAAAACACTAAACAAGTTTCACCCAAATGTAATTTGTCTTTTAATTTATGAAATTTAAACATTTTATTTTTGGTAAATAAAGGGGATTTGCTATTAAAATTAAAACATGGAAGAAATATTGTGATTTATTTCTTTAAAAAATAAAGTTTTATAAATTTTTTCAACAGTAGTAGCAGTATCACATACATTTTACTAAATAATAGTAATATTTCTAGCACAATGCCCTTATGTAAAAAAATTGCCATTTGCGCATTAGCTCCGCCCACTACCGGAGAAACCGGTATGTCTTCTGCTTGTTCGAAAATGAATATGAATAATTCTAAATGAACTCCATTATTTTGACAGGAGAAGACAACAAAGAATAGTTTACATATAGCGTGTCGATTCAGCATGGTAAGACTCTCGCTTTCTCTCTTTGCATGTGTGAGAAACAGCGCTATCAGTAAAGCGACGGTGAGTTGTGCGCCTTCACAAAGCGTTTACAGAGCATCAAATACAGGTGCGCTGTGCGTCCATTGAGATGAACTGAAAAGTTCAGATCGCTTGATGGAGAGAGAACTCTGAAGCTCAGATGCTTAAATTAATGCAAGCGTCATGCGCTTCAGTCTATGTAGTAAACAAACCTGCATGTCTCTGCCATTCATTAATTCACACAGAGACGCGCAGAACATGGATTCATATTTCAAACAACTTTTGCGGCTTAACATTTACAGATACTGGTCCATATGGAGATTTGATTTGATTAATTTATGCTAACTTTGACAAATTCCATGACTGTCCATATTAAAATGTAAGTTTCATTTTCATGACTGAATTTTGAGATTCAGTCCTCGTTTTCTGCTTCGCGGAAATCATAGCGCTGAACCGGGTTTGAAAGGGACCTCGGTACTACCGGTACTTAAAGAAACCTGGTACCGTCACATTAAATTTTTTTTAGTACCGACTTGGTACCGAAGTACCGGGTCTTTTGACAACACTAGAAGCTACAAAAAATATTTGTCCACAAAGAAAACAAAAATAATGAATTTATTCAAAAATTCTTCTTCCCTGTAACTGTCTGCAGTCATATGTACACAAGAGTAACATGACACATGCATGTGCATTCCTCTGCTTGTAAACAAGGCGCAGCGTATTTACAATTATGCATTTAGCAGACACTTATCCAAAGTGACTTACAGTGCATTCAGGCTATACATTTTTTTACCTAATGTGTTCCCTGGGAATCGAACCCACAACCTTTTGCGCTGCTAACGCAATGCTCTACCACTGAGCCACAGGCGTATTCACTCTCGTGAATAGTGGCAGACAGTGATAGGAAAGAGAAGACGTGTTGAATAAAGTCGTTATTTTTGTTTTCTTTGCTCTCGGATTTCATCAAAAATGTCTTATTTGGTTTTTAAGATGAACGAAGGTCTTACAGGTTTAAAATTACATGGAGTAATAAATGACAGATTTTAATTTTTTTGTGAACTATTCTTTTCCTGTCTTACCTGTGCACTGCTGTTCTTTATCTCAGTGAGCAGGTCAAAGCCATGGCGGACCGTGACTGCCGGCTGACCTGAGAGAAGGCCCACCCTCATAAGTGCCAAACGAATTCTGGTAAGCCAGTCCTGGCACGTCTGTCTGTTTGTGTAGAAAAATGTTCTGATGCCCTAAACACATGAGTAAAGAGAATTAAAAACTAAAGCTAAAGATGAAAACAGAATGTCAGTGGTCACCCCATTAATGGAGATAAAAGGATAAAGCTAGCAATTCATAGTGTTAATGCTATTTGTGTATATACGGAGGACAGACCTTTGGTGGTGCAGTTAGAGCGCTAGCGCAGCCTTCGTAAGCATTGTACATGAGTTTCTCCAGGTTTTCTAGGAACTGTAAAAGCAAAGCTAGGCGAAGCTGATTGGTGTGGTGACCTTCATCACTTTCTCCTCCACTCCACTGACTCAACTCCTGCTCTGTGTTCAGACTGTGAGCCGCAAGGCTGCGGATCATACCTACAATAGCACAGGGATAAAATATTGGCTTATAAAAGCATGACAATGCTCAAAAAGTTTGGGGGTCAGTAAGTTGTGAAATAAACACTTTTATTTGAGGAATGATGCATTTAATTTATTACAAGTAACAGTAAAAACACTTGTTGCAGAATACTGGGATGCATTTCCCAAAAGCAACTATGGTTGCAAGTTCCATCATTACCAATAGAGTTCAATGAAACTTGCGACCATAGCTGGCCAAGGATGCTTATGGGAAACACCCCAGCAGTCTTAAAAATGTATTCACAAGTGTCTAGTAATGCTGGGCAGTTTGACTAAAAATCTGTATCACTGTTTTTTTTAGGATTTAGACGGTTTACCCTGAATGTGCCTTTATACGAATCGGAATGCATGAAACAGTTTCAGAACCAATGCATTTTAATCACGATCCAAACAAACATGCTACATATAACATGTAAATTACATTGTATAATTTCAAAATCTGAAGCAAAAACAGACCAATCTGATCTCAGCTTTGTCAAATTATGCAATATAAAACCGATCTGAACAAAACCAAAAACAGCAGACGGACTGAATGAGACAAATTCACTCTCTGACATCAGGTAGCACTTAAGGAACAGCAGCGATAGAGCGTAAACAAACTGTAAACAAAGCAGCAGTGTGCTTTTAAATTCTACATAAATATGCAATGTATATGGATGTATGATGAAAGTAAATACCATTTAAACCTCCTGAAGAATATCCCCTTTTCTGAAGACATCCCCTCAAGAGATCTATTCACATAAACCCCACCCACAACAATTCTCCAACCCTTAGTCAGAAATGTATGTGGTTAACAGTAGGGCTGGGACAACGCGTCGAGGTCATCGATGACGCCAACACAAAAAAATAAGTCGACGCAAAATGTGCGCATCGATTCGTCGACCTGTTTTTATTTCTCTAAAAAATGTTTGCAAAACGTTTACTTTATGTGCGCTGAATATACGTGATGGCCGGATCAACATTCTGTCCAACGTTATATAACCAATCCAGGGGTTTTTCTGCATTGATCTTTTTTTTTGGCGGCTGTCAAAGCCTTATTTGATCGGTGAGTGACAGTGACAGGGCGCGTACGAGAGAGAGCCCCTCACGGTCTTCAAACAACACGAGCGCTTCTTGCTCTCTCCCTCCCTTGTGCATATTAATCAAAATCATTAAACACGATAGAAAAAGAGCGAAACACCAAAGTTTCACGCGCGCTTGCGCACTCACAGTCTTCAAACTACATGAGCGCTTCTTGCTCTCTCCCTCCCTCCCTTGTGCATATTAACCAAAATCATTAGACACGATAGAAAAAGGACGGAACGTCAAAGTTTCACGTGGAGCATGACAGGCTGCTGGCTCCCACTGTTAATTTTTTTTTTTTTTTTGTAAAAGCACTCTCTGTATTAGCTTAAAGCCCTCAAGTTTACATTTACATACTGTATTCTTTCAATTGCTCTAAACAAGTATTTTGGGTGACCTTTTTTATTGAATACTAGACATCAAGTTGTTATTTTCATCTGAAAGAAGAACTTTTTTTTCAGTAAGCTAGGCCCTATGTGTTCAGTAAGCTTGTTTCAGTAAGCTATGTGTTTTCAAGGTTTCAAGGTTTCATTGAATGCTATCTCTATACAAGTGTAAAGTAATGCATTCTTAGTCAGTCTTTTATTTTGTAATTTTAAGAGCAATAAACATATATTGCAATGTTAAGGAATTGATGTTTTTCATTCAGATATGTAAATCAACATGTATAAATTGTTAGTAGTCAATTAATGGGGAGATAATCGAAATCAAATCGGTCTGAAAAATTAATCATTAGATTAATCGATGCATCGAAAAAATAATCGCTAGATTAATCGTTTAAAAAATAATCGTTTATCCCAGCCCTAGTTAACAGGGATCTCCTCTCAATTCATGGTGCTGCCCACATTGCACAATTAAGGCATTAAAAAAAAAGGGGAAAAAAATGTATACTGTTGCCCATAGAATATATTGATATTCAGACAAAAATGACATATATGGTGTGTGATTCAAATCAGATTACCGTTTTAACCGGTATATTGCCCAGCACTAGTGTCTAGAATGAAAAATTTAAGTCATGCATATTTTGAATGATATGAAGTGTCAACTTCAATTAGGTGAACTACTCCTTTAATAAATCTTGGAATTTTTTAAGATGAGTTTCTAATACCTAAAGGGATAACACACTAACCCTCTATGGTCTGGAATGTATCCTGGGCTCGTCCCAGAGGGGTCCGGAGTTTAGAGAGAACGGTGAACTGAGCAGCCTCCCACACCGCCCACTGCCACAGCACTGCCTCGGTCTTCAGCAGGGCACGAGGCACCATGGCAGTGTCTTTCTTCTCCAGCCGCTGACAGCTGTGGTACATCCGCTCCAACCAGGGTTCTTTACTGTTTATGAAACAATGAATCTTATAAATAATACCAAATATAACGATTCCCAGCACACACACAAATTGCTATTATTTTAGCTGCAGATACTCTACAGTACAGAATTTGATCAGTTACACTAACAAGTAAAACACAGGGTTTCTGCAGGATTTTAACAAATTAACATTTATTGGCCGATATATTGTGCATCCCTAAATAAAATCATCGCCTTTTTAAGTATAATCATAACATTAAGCCATATTGTAATTCTGGTCTTTCCGTCCCTAAATTTAAGACCTCATGAAATCATAAATTAAGACTTAAAGCCTTAAATTTGATACAACTAAATTTAAGACTGAAGACACCACGGAAACCGTGAAATATATTCAAATGAACAAACATCTGTCCATGTGTTCTCACCAAGGTGAGAAGAAAGAAATTGCTTACCCCCCACGGTGGACCGTTCCATATAGAATAAACCCAATGAGGTCAGAGAAGTCCTGTGGGTGGAACGTGTTGCTAGGCACTTTGTTCATGTGTCGGCGGATGGCCAGAGAAATCTCCTTAATCTCAGAGTGATTATGGGCACTGCTGGGAGACAAGCCGACAATTACCATCACATCAACTACAGCTGGAGGCAAAACTACAAGGTAGGTTTTATTTCTCCCCTCTTGGTTCTACTGTGTGAATTCAAGTCAGAAAATGAGTCTTGCGAACCTCAATGCAATGTGCATAGGAATGGATCTCAGCAATTTGCCAAAGGCCTGCCGGACTCGGACTGCTGAGTGGACTAGCTGAACTCGGCACACATCCACACACCTGCACAGAGAAAGGGGGACAGAATCAGTGCTGATCAAACAAGATGTTTTTTACCCTCGCCTCCAAAAGCAGGAGGCAGAGTTGCAGCACTAATGAATGTGCCTGAAGGAAGACAATGTCTAACAAGCAGAGGATGTGTGATTACCTCTGGAGAAGCTCAGTTGTCAAGGAAGATGAAAGAACCTGTAGACTGTTACATGCCTGCAGACATATGGTGGGGTCTTCATTCAAGGCTGCAAAGAGGAAAACCAACATGTTAAAACTCCATTCACTTGGTCACCAGTTTATTATCCTAACCCATTATTTGTCAAAATCCCTATTGAACTGGAGAATGATTAAATGTTTATAAAATAGTTTCATCTTTTAGAATGCAGAATTAATAATAGGGATATTAACTCACAATTTGCCAGTAACCCCTTGCAGAATTTGAGGAAAGATGGGAGCGAAAACAGAGGGGAGTAGGTTTCAGATTTCTTCATCATCAAAGAGACCTCTAATGACCAGGTGAGTAACAGCCGCCTAAAAAAGTTGTTAACAAAAGACAAGAAATCATTGTTTTATGATAAACAAGGGGAATTACATACAGTGGGGGCTGAGACGTACTGAAAATATGTGATTAAAAATCCACTTTAAACTAAAGTTTCAGGATTCAGAAAAAAAAGATGAAGTAAAACCAAAAGTAGGATTAAATTACATTTTTAATTACGCAAGAAATACCAAATAAGAAAACATCTCCAAATCATGTAAAGTGTCTAAATTCAACTTTTACTTGTAATTATGGCTTTGAATTCGAATATTTGAAAACATGTTCTCTGATAACATGAGTGAGGTATCTCACTATGGGAATCGCCTCAGGCGTGACCAATCCTGGAAGCACCAATTACACCATGTCTGTCGGTTGACAGACCAATTAGACAGTGATGAGGGAGTCCCACCTCCCCAATATATACCACTGCATAATGGTCCCCACCTCATTCTCAGCATATCTCTTTCCCGTGCTACTGCAAGGAGGGAAGTGTGGTGAGATACCTCACTCATGTTATAAGAGAACCTAAAGTTCTCTTTCAAACATTTATTCAGTATCTCACTATGGGATATAGACAACACCTGTATTGCAGATATGCTGTCCGAAGCAGGCATGCCAACCAACTCAGTAATGTGTGAAAACAATAACACAAGCCCTCCATGTATTATTCACAGAATAGGATGGAGACATGTGAAATAAAAACAACATCTGCACGTTTTTTTTTTTTTTTTTTTTTACACACACTTAGGACGGAATGAGCCAACGAAGGCTCTGTAACATCCAGCCTATAAAACCTGACAAAAGTGTGTGGCGAAGCCCAAGTCACAGCCGCACAAATGTCCTGAATTGAAACGACCTTAAACCACGCCCATGAGGTGGCTAACCCACGGGCACTATGAGCCTTAAGCCCCTCTGGAGGACTTAGACCCATGCTATTATAACAACATATAATAGCTTCCACCAGACAGTGGGACAGGCGCTGACAAGAAATAGGTTTACCCTTATGAGAATCAGCCCATGAAACAAATAACTGATTACTCTCTTTCTTAATCCCTTAAGGACCATAGACCGATCCCACGATGGAATCAGCGGCTTTGATGTCCTGTTCAGACGCCGCGCACCCCTCATAAACTTGCACACAAGCGGGTGTAGACCTATAGTATTCCTTTCAATCCCCACATGGCAAGCAGAAATTGCAGCCAAATATACATTAACGGTAGAGAAGGCTGTCCCCTTATCTAAAAGTTCTTGCATTAGACAACACCTCTGCCACTGAACATTGAAAAGATACAGTTTGCCTTTTCGCGCACCACAATTCAAATACATTCCATTTCCTATCATATGCTGAGCGCGTCGAAGAGGCCAGGGCCGATCGCGCAGGAGCTGGATTATCTCCGTCAGCCACAACTTCCCTGACCAGTTTGGCACGATCAGAATTAATGAGTTATATAATTAAATTACTCTCTCCGTAACAGTCTCAATGGGATGACCGACACTGACGAGGCCATCAGGCCTAGAAGACGTAAACATAGTCTGAATGGGACTTTTTTCCCTTTCTGGAAAAGGGAGAGACAACCACGAATTGAACTGATGCACTCCACTGATAAGAACGCCTGGTACAGGTCTGAGTTCAGCCTGAGACCCAGGTAAATTATTTCCTGCATGGGCACTAAGCAGCTTTTTGTGTCGTTTATTTTGAAGCCTAAGCCTTTTAAATGAGACACAAGCCAATTCGTATCTATCTCCGCCTGTCTCCGTGACCGAGCAGAGAGAAGGAGATCGTCCAAATAAGCGGACACTCTGAGACCCACTGTTCTCAGCGGCGTTAGAGCTGCCTCGAAGCATTTCGTAAAAGTTTGTGGAGCCAAAGCCAAACCGAACGGAATCGTCAAAAATTCGTAGGCTGTTTCCTGATAGGCCAACTGAGGAATTTT